>NW_027478807.1:300000-507716 GCF_051014685.1 Ptiloglossa arizonensis
AGAAGTACGCATACCGTTGTAATCGGGCGAGTTTCTACTTTCAGATGCAACAGAAATTTTCCGGATTGATCAATCCGTTCGCGAGATATGGCAGTTTGGAGATAAGAAACGCTTGAGAAACTCAAAATTTTCGCAGATCTGATGCTCGAAACGAGTGACTAGAACGGCCTAGGGGAGAAGTACGCATACCGTTGTAATCGGGCGAGTTTCTACTTTCAGATGCAACAGAAATTTTGCGGATTGATCAATCCGTTCGCGAGATATGGCAGTTTGGAGATAAGAAACGCTTTAGAAACTCAAAATTTTCGCAGTTCTGATGCTCGAAACGAATAACTAGAACGGCCTAGGGGAGAAGTACGCATACCGTTGTAATCGGGCGAGTCTCTACTTTCAAATGCAACAGAAATTTTGCGGATTGGTCAATCCGTTCGCGAGATATGGCAGTTTGGAGGTAAGAAACGCTTGAGAAACTCAAAATTTTCGCAGTTCTGATGCTCGAAACGAATAACTGTAACGGCCTAGGGGAAAAATACACATACCGTTGTAATCGGGCGAGTCTCTACTTTCAGATGCAACCGAAATTTTGCGGATTGGTGAATCCGTTCGCGAGATATGGCAGTTTGGATGTAAGAAACGCTTGAGAAACTCAAAATTTTCACAGTTCTGATGCTCGAAACGAATAACTGTAACGGCCTAGGGGAAAACTACACATACCGTTGTAATCGGGCGAGTCTCTACTTTCAGATGCAACCGAAATTTTGCGGATTGGTGAATCCGTTCGCGAGATATGGCAGTTTGGAGGTAAGAAACGCTTGAGAAACTCAAAATTTTCGCAGTTCTGATGCTCGAAACGAATAACTAGAACGGCCTTGGGGAAAAGTGCGCATACCGTTGTAATCGGGCGAGTTTCTACTTTCAGATGCAACAGAAATTTTGCGGATTGGTCAATCCGTTCGCGAGATATGGCAGTTTGGAGGTAAGAAACGCTTGAGAAACTCAAAATTTTCGCAGTTCTGATGCTCGAAACGAATAACTAGAACGGCCTAGGGGAAAACTACACCTACCGTTGTAATCGGGCGAGTTTCTACTTTCAGATACAACAGAAATTTTGCGGATTGATCAATCCGTTCGCGAGATATGGCAGTTTGGAGGTAAGAAACGCTTGAGAAACTCAAAATTTTCGCCGTTCTGATGCTCGAAACGAATAACTAGAACGGCCTAGCGGAAATGTGCGCATACCGTTCTAATCGGGCGTGTTTCTACTTTCAGATGCAACAGAAATTTTGCGGATTGGTCGATCCGTTCGCGAGATATGGTAGTTTGGAAGTAAGAAACGCTTGAGAAACTCAAAATTTTCGCAGTTCTGATTCTCGAAACGAATGACTAGAACGGCCTAGGGGAGAAGTACGCATACCGTTGTAATCGGGCGAGTCTCTACTTTCAAATGCAACAGAAATTTTGCGGATTGGTCAATCCGTTCGCGAGATATGGCAGTTTGGAGGTAAGAAACGCTTGAGAAACTCAAAATTTTCGCAGTTCTGATGCTCGAAACGAATAACTGTAACGGCCTAGGGGAAAAATACACATGCCGTTGTAATCGGGCGAGTCTCTACTTTCAGATGCAACCGAAATTTTGCGGATTGGTGAATCCGTTCGCGAGATATGGCAGTTTGGAGGTAAGAAACGCTTGAGAAACTCAAAATTTTCGCAGTTCTCATGCTCGAAACGAATAACTAGAACGGCCTAGGGGAAAAGTGCGCATACCGTTGTAATCGGGCGAGTTTCTACTTTCAGATGCAACAGAAATTTTGCGGATCGGTCAATCCGTTCGCGAGATATGGCAGTTTGGATGTAAGAAACGCTTGAGAAACTCAAAATTTTCGCAGTTCTGATGCTCGAAACGAATAACTAGAACGGCCTAGGGGAAAAGTGCGCATACCGTTGTAATCGGGCGAGTTTCTACTTTCAGATGCAACAGAAATTTTGCGGATTGATCAATCCGTTCGCGAGATATGGCAGTTTGGAGATAAGAAACGCTTTAGAAACTCAAAATTTTCGCAGTTCTGATGCTCGACACGAATAACTAGAACGGCCCAGGGGAGAAGTACGCATACCGTTGTAATCTGGCGAGTTTCTACTTTCAGATGCAACAGAAATTTTGCGGATTGATCAATCTGTTCGCGAGATATGGCAGTTTGGAGATAAGAAACGCTTGAGAAACTCAAAATTTTCGCAGTTCTGATGCTCGAAACGAGTGACTAGAACGGCCTAGGGGAGAAGTACGCATACCGTTGTAATCGGGCGAGTTTCTACTTTCAGATGCAACAGAAATTTTGCGGATTGATCAATCCGTTCGCGAGATATGGCAGTTTGGAGATAAGAAACGCTTTAGAAACTCAAAATTTTCGCAGTTCTGATGCTCGAAACGAATAACTAGAACGGCCTAGGGGAGAAGTACGCATACCGTTGTAATCGGGCGAGTCTCTACTTTCAAATGCAACAGAAATTTTGCGGATTGGTCAATCCGTTCGCGAGATATGGCAGTTTGGAGGTAAGAAACGCTTGAGAAACTCAAAATTTTCGCAGTTCTGATGCTCGAAACGAATAACTGTAACGGCCTAGGGGAAAAATACACATACCGTTGTAATCGGGCGAGTCTCTACTTTCAGATGCAACCGAAATTTTGCGGATTGGTGAATCCGTTCGCGAGATATGGCAGTTTGGATGTAAGAAACGCTTGAGAAACTCAAAATTTTCACAGTTCTGATGTTCGAAACGAATAACTGTAACGGCCTAGGGGAAAACTACACATACCGTTGTAATCGGGCGAGTCTCTACTTTCAGATGCAACCGAAATTTTGCGGATTGGTGAATCCGTTCGCGAGATATGGCAGTTTGGAGGTAAGAAACGCTTGAGAAACTCAAAATTTTCGCAGTTCTGATGCTCGAAACGAATAACTAGAACGGCCTAGGGGAAAAGTGCGCATACCGTTGTAATCGGGCGAGTTTCTACTTTCAGATGCAACAGAAATTTTGCGGATCGGTCAATCCGTTCGCGAGATATGGCAGTTTGGATGTAAGAAACGCTTGAGAAACTCAAAATTTTCGCAGTTCTGATGCTCGAAACGAATAACTAGAACGCCCTAGGGGAAAAGTGCGCATACCGTTGTAATCGGGCGAGTTTCTACTTTCAGATGCAACAGAAATTTTGCGGATTGATCAATCCGTTCGCGAGATATGGCAGTTTGGAGATAAGAAACGCTTTAGAAACTCAAAATTTTCGCAGTTCTGATGCTCGACACGAATAACTAGAACGGCCCAGGGGAGAAGTACGCATACCGTTGTAATCGGGCGAGTTTCTACTTTCAGATGCAACAGAAATTTTGCGGATTGATCAATCTGTTCGCGAGATATGGCAGTTTGGAGATAAGAAACGCTTGAGAAACTCAAAATTTTCGCAGTTTTGATGCTCGAAACGAGTGACTAGAACGGGCTAGGGGAGAAGTACGCATACCGCTGTAATCGGGCGAGTCTCTACTTTCAAATGCAACAGAAATTTTGCGGATTGGTCAATCCGTTCGGGAGATATGGCAGTTTGGAAGTAAGAAACGCTTGATATACTCAAAATTTTCGCAGTTCTGATGCTCGAAACGAATGACTAGAACGGTCCAGGGGAGAAGTACGCATACCGTTGTAATCGGGCGAGTTTCTACTTTCAGATGCAACAGAAATTTTCCGGAATGATCAATCCGTTCGCGAGATATGGCAGTTTGGAGATAAGAAACGCTTGAGAAACTCAAAATTTTCGCAGTTCTGATGCTCGAAACGAGTGACTAGAACGGCCTAGGGGAGAAGTACGCATACCGTTGTAATCGGGCGAGTTTCTACTTTCAGATGCAACAGAAATTTTGCGGATTGATCAATCCGTTCGCGAGATATGGCAGTTTGGAGATAAGAAACGCTTGAGAAACTCAAAATTTTCGCAGTTTTGATGCTCGAAACGAGTGACTAGAACGGCCTAGGGGAGAAGTACGCATACCGTTGTAATCGGGCAAGTCTCTACTTTCAAATGCAACAGAAATTTTGCGGATTGGTCAATCCGTTCGGGAGATATGGCAGTTTGGAAGTAAGAAACGCTTGATATACTCAAAATTTTCGCAGTTCTGATGCACGAAACGAATGACTAGAACGGCCCAGGGGAGAAGTACGCATACCGTTGTAATCGGGCGAGTTTCTACTTTCAGATGCAACAGAAATTTTCCGGATTGATCAATCCGTTCGCGAGATATGGCAGTTTGGAGATAAGAAACGCTTGAGAAACTAAAAATTTTCGCAGTTCTGATGCTCGAAACGAATAACTAGAACGGCGTAGGGGAAAACTACACCTACCGTTGTAATCGGGCGAGTTTCTACTTTCAGATGCAACAGAAATTTTGCGGATTGATCAATCCGTTCGCGAGATATGGCAGTTTGGAGGTAAGAAACGCTTGAGAAACTCAAAATTTTCGCAGTTCTGATTCTCGACACGAATAACTAGAACGGCCTAGGGGAGAAGTACGCATACCGTTGTAATCGGGCGAGTTTCTACTTTCAGATGCAACAGAAATTTTGCGGATTGGTCAATCCGTTCGCGAGATATGGCAGTTTGGAGGTAAGAAACGCTTGAGAAACTCAAAATTTTCGCCGTTCTGATGCTCGAAACGAATAACTAGAACGGCCTAGGGGAAAAGTGCGCATACCGTTGTAATCGGGCGAGTTTCTACTTTCAGATGCAACAGAAATTTTGCGGATTGGTCAATCCGTTCGCGAGATATGGCAGTTTGGATGTAAGAAACGCTTGAGAAATTCAAAATTTTCGCAGTTCTGATGCTCGAAACGAATAACTAGGACGGCCTAGGGGAAAACTACACCTACCGTTGTAATCGGGTGAGTTTCTACTTTCAGATGCAACAGAAATTTTGCGGATTGATCAATCCGTTCGCGAGATATGGCAGTTTGGAGGTAAGAAACGCTTGAGAAACTCAAAATTTTCGCCGTTCTGATGCTCGAAACGAATAACTAGAACGGCCTAGGGGAAAAGTGCGCATACCGTTCTAATCGGGCGAGTTTCTACTTTCAGATGCAACAGAAATTTTGCGGATTGGTCGATCCGTTCGCGAGATATGGCAGTTTGGAGATAAGAAACGCTTTAGAAACTCAAAATTTTCGCAGTTCTGATCCTCGAAACGAATAACTAGAACGGCCCAGGGGAAAAGTGCGCATACCGTTGTAATCGGGCGAGTTTCTACTTTCAGATGCAACAGAAATTATGCGGATTGGTCAATCCGTTCGCGAGATATGGCAGTTTGGAGATAAGAAACGCTTTAGAAACTCAAAATTTTCGCAGTTCTGATGCTCGACACGAATAACTAGAACGGCCCAGGGGAGAAGTACGCATACCGTTGTAATCGGGCGAGTTTCTACTTTCAGATGCAACAGAAATTTTGCGGATTGGTCAATCCGTTCGCGAGATATGGCAGTTTGGAGGTAAGAAACGCTTGAGAAACTCAAAATTTTCGCAGTTCCGATGCTCGAAGCGAATAACTGTAACGGCCTAGGGGAAAAATACACATACCGTTGTAATTGGGCGGGTCTCTACTTTCAGATGCAACCGAAATTTTGCGGATTGGTGAATCCGTTCGCGAGATATGGCAGTTTGGATGTAAGAAACGCTTGAGAAACTCAAAATTTTCACAGTTCTGATGCTCGAAACGAATAACTGTAACGGCCTAGGGGAAAACTACACACACCGTTGTAATCGGGCGAGTCTCTACTTTCAGATGCAACCGAAATTTTGCGGATTGGTGAATCCGTTCGCGAGATATGGCAGTTTGGAGGTAAGAAACGCTTGAGAAACTCAAAATTTTCGCAGTTCTCATGCTCGAAACGAATAACTAGAACGGCCTAGGGGAAAAGTGCGCATACCGTTGTAATCGGGCGAGTTTCTACTTTCAGATGCAACAGAAATTTTGCGGATTGGTCAATCCGTTCGCGAGATATGGCAGTTTGGATGTAAGAAACGCTTGAGAAATTCAAAATTTTCGCAGTTCTGATGCTCGAAACGAATAACTAGGACGGCCTAGGGGAAAACTACACCTACCGTTGTAATCGGGTGAGTTTCTACTTTCAGATGCAACAGAAATTTTGCGGATTGATCAATCCGTTCGCGAGATATGGCAGTTTGGAGGTAAGAAACGCTTGAGAAACTCAAAATTTTCGCCGTTCTGATGCTCGAAACGAATAACTAGAACGGCCTAGGGGAAAAGTGCGCATACCGTTCTAATCGGGCGAGTTTCTACTTTCAGATGCAACAGAAATTTTGCGGATTGGTCGATCCGTTCGCGAGATATGGCAGTTTGGAGATAAGAAACGCTTTAGAAACTCAAAATTTTCGCAGTTCTGATCCTCGAAACGAATAACTAGAACGGCCCAGGGGAAAAGTGCGCATACCGTTGTAATCGGGCGAGTTTCTACTTTCAGATGCAACAGAAATTATGCGGATTGGTCAATCCGTTCGCGAGATATGGCAGTTTGGAGATAAGAAACGCTTTAGAAACTCAAAATTTTCGCAGTTCTGATGCTCGACACGAATAACTAGAACGGCCCAGGGGAGAAGTACGCATACCGTTGTAATCGGGCGAGTTTCTACTTTCAGATGCAACAGAAATTTTGCGGATTGGTCAATCCGTTCGCGAGATATGGCAGTTTGGAGGTAAGAAACGCTTGAGAAACTCAAAATTTTCGCAGTTCCGATGCTCGAAACGAATAACTGTAACGGCCTAGGGGAAAAATACACATACCGTTGTAATTGGGCGGGTCTCTACTTTCAGATGCAACCGAAATTTTGCGGATTGGTGAATCCGTTCGCGAGATATGGCAGTTTGGATGTAAGAAACGCTTGAGAAACTCAAAATTTTCACAGTTCTGATGCTCGAAACGAATAACTGTAACGGCCTAGGGGAAAACTACACACACCGTTGTAATCGGGCGAGTCTCTACTTTCAGATGCAACCGAAATTTTGCGGATTGGTGAATCCGTTCGCGAGATATGGCAGTTTGGAGGTAAGAAACGCTTGAGAAACTCAAAATTTTCGCAGTTCTCATGCTCGAAACGAATAACTGTAACGGCCTAGGGGAAAACTACACACACCGTTCTAATCGGGCGAGCTTCTACTTTCAGATGCAACAGAAATTTTGCGGATCGGTCAATCCGTTCGCGAGATATGGCAGTTTGGATGTAAGAAACGCTTGAGAAACTCAAAATTTTCGCAGTTCTGATGCTCGAAACGAATAACTGGAACAGCCTAGGGGAAAACTACACATACCGTTGTAATCGGGCGAGTCTCTACTTTCAGATGCAACAGAAATTTTGCGGATTGGTCAATCCGTTCGCGAGATATGGCAGTTTGGAGGTAAGAAACGCTTGCGAAACTCAAAATTTTCGCAGTTCTGATGCTCGAAACGAATAACTAGAACGGCCTAGGGGAAAAGTACGCATACCGTTGTAATCGGGCGAGTTTCTACTTTCAGATGCAACAGAAATTTTGCGGATTGATCAATCTGTTCGCGAGATATGGCAGTTTGGAGATAAGAAACGCTTGAGAAACTCAAAATTTTCGCAGTTTTGATGCTCGAAACGAGTGACTAGAACGGCCTAGGGGAGAAGTACGCATACCGTTGTAATCGGGCGAGTCTCTACTTTCAAAGGCAACAGAAATTTTGCGGATTTGTCAATCCGTTCGCGAGATATGGCAGTTTGGAGGTAAGAAACGCTTGAGAAACTCAAAATTTTCGCAGTTCTGATGCTCGAAACGAATAACTGTAACGGCCTAGGGGAAAAATACACATACCGTTGTAATCGGGCGAGTCTCTACTTTCAGATGCAACCGAAATTTTGCGGATTGGTGAATCCGTTCGCGAGATATGGCAGTTTGGATGTAAGAAACGCTTGAGAAACTCAAAATTTTCACAGTTCTGATGCTCGAAACGAATAACTGTAACGGCCTAGGGGAAAACTACACATACCGTGTGTTCGGGCGAGTCTCTACTTTCAGATGCAACCGAAATTTTGCGGATTGGTGAATCCGTTCGCGAGAAATGGCAGTTTGGAGGTAAGAAACGCTTGAGAAACTCAAAATTTTCGCAGTTCTGATGCTCGAAACGAATAACTAGAACGGCCTTGGGGAAAAGTGCGCATACCGTTGTAATCGGGCGAGTTTCTACTTTCAGATGCAACAGAAATTTTGCGGATTGGTCAATCCGTTCGCGAGATATGGCAGTTTGGATGTAAGAAACGCTTGAGAAACTCAAAATTTTCGCAGTTCTGATGCTCGAAACGAATAACTAGAACGGCCTAGGGGAAAACTACACCTACCGTTGTAATCGGGCGAGTTTCTACTTTCAGATGCAACAGAAATTTTGCGGATTGATCAATCCGTTCGCGAGATATGGCAGTTTGGAGGTAAGAAACGCTTGAGAAACTCAACATTTTCGCCGTTCTGATGCTCGAAACGAATAACTAGAACGGCCTAGCGGAAATGTGCGCATACCGTTCTAATCGGGCGTGTTTCTACTTTCAGATGCAACAGAAATTTTGCGGATTGGTCGATCCGTTCGCGAGATATGGCAGTTTGGAAGTAAGAAACGCTTGAGAAACTCAAAATTTTCGCAGTTCTGATTCTCGAAACGAATGACTAGAACGGCCTAGGGGAGAAGTATGCATACCGTTGTAATCGGGCGAGTTTCTACTTTCAGATGCAACAGAAATTTTGCGGATTGATCAATCCGTTCGCGAGATATGGCAGTTTGGAGATAAGAAACGCTTGAGAAACTCAAAATTTTCGCAGTTTTGTTGCTCGAAACGAGTGACTAGAACGGCCTAGGGGAGAAGTACGCATACCGTTGTAATCGGGCGAGTCTCTACTTTCAAATGCAACAGAAATTTTGCGGATTGGTCAATCCGTTCGCGAGATATGGCAGTTTGGAGGCAAGAAACGCTTGAGAAACTCAAAATTTTCGCAGTTCTGATGCTCGAAACGAATAACTGTAACGGCCTAGGGGAAAAATACACATGCCGTTGTAATCGGGCGAGTCTCTACTTTCAGATGCAACCGAAATTTTGCGGATTGGTGAATCCGTTCGCGAGATATGGCAGTTTGGAGGTAAGAAACGCTTGAGAAACTCAAAATTTTCGCAGTTCTCATGCTCGAAACGAATAACTAGAACGGCCTAGGGGAAAAGTGCGCATACCGTTGTAATCGGGCGAGTTTCTACTTTCAGATGCAACAGAAATTTTGCGGATCGGTCAATCCGTTCGCGAGATATGGCAGTTTGGATGTAAGAAACGCTTGAGAAACTCAAAATTTTCGCAGTTCTGATGCTCGAAACGAATAACTAGAACGGCCTAGGGGAAAAGTGCGCATACCGTTGTAATCGGGCGAGTTTCTACTTTCAGATGCAACAGAAATTTTGCGGATTGATCAATCCGTTCGCGAGATATGGCAGTTTGGAGATAAGAAACGCTTTAGAAACTCAAAATTTTCGCAGTTCTGATGCTCGACACGAATAACTAGAACGGCCCAGGGGAGAAGTACGCATACCGTTGTAATCGGGCGAGTTTCTACTTTCAGATGCAACAGAAATTTTGCGGATTGATCAATCTGTTCGCGAGATATGGCAGTTTGGAGATAAGAAACGCTTGAGAAACTCAAAATTTTCGCAGTTTTGATGCTCGAAACGAGTGACTAGAACGGCCTAGGGGAGAAGTACGCATACCGTTGTAATCGGGCGAGTCTCTACTTTCAAATGCAACAGAAATTTTGCGGATTGGTCAATCCGTTCGGGAGATATGGCAGTTTGGATGTAAGAAACGCTTGATATACTCAAAATTTTCGCAGTTCTGATGCTCGAAACGAATGACTAGAACGGCCCAGGGGAGAAGTACGCATACCGTTGTAATCGGGCGAGTTTCTACTTTCAGATGCAACAGAAATTTTCCGGATTGATCAATCCGTTCGCGAGATATGGCAGTTTGGAGATAAGAAACGCTTGAGAAACTCAAAATTTTCGCAGATCTGATGCTCGAAACGAGTGACTAGAACGGCCTAGGGGAGAAGTACGCATACCGTTGTAATCGGGCGAGTTTCTACTTTCAGATGCAACAGAAATTTTGCGGATTGATCAATCGTTCGCGAGATATGGCAGTTTTGGAGATAAGAAACGCTTTAGAAACTCAAAATTTTCGCAGTTCTGATGCTCGAAACGAATAACTAGAACGGCCTAGGGGAGAAGTACGCATACCGTTGTAATCGGCGAGTCTCTACTTTCAAATGCAACAGAAATTTTGCGGATTGGTCAATCCGTTCGCGAGATATGGCAGTTTGGAGGTAAGAAACGCTTGAGAAACTCAAAATTTTCGCAGTTCTGATGCTCGAAACGAATAACTGTAACGGCCTAGGGGAAAAATACACATACCGTTGTAATCGGGCGAGTCTCTACTTTCAGATGCAACCGAAATTTTGCGGATTGGTGAATCCGTTCGCGAGATATGGCAGTTTGGAGGTAAGAAACGCTTGAGAAACTCAAAATTTTCGCAGTTCTGATGCTCGAAACGAATAACTAGAACGGCCTTGGGGAAAAGTGCGCATACCGTTGTAATCGGGCGAGTTTCTACTTTCAGATGCAACAGAAATTTTGCGGATTGGTCAATCCGTTCGCGAGATATGGCAGTTTGGAGGTAAGAAACGCTTGAGAAACTCAAAATTTTCGCAGTTCTGATGCTCGAAACGAATAACTAGAACGGCCTAGGGGAAAACTACACCTACCGTTGTAATCGGGCGAGTTTCTACTTTCAGATGCAACAGAAATTTTGCGGATTGATCAATCCGTTCGCGAGATATGGCAGTTTGGAGGTAAGAAACGCTTGAGAAACTCAAAATTTTCGCCGTTCTGATGCTCGAAACGAATAACTAGAACGGCCTAGCGGAAATGTGCGCATACCGTTCTAATCGGGCGTGTTTCTACTTTCAGATGCAACAGAAATTTTGCGGATTGGTCGATCCGTTCGCGAGATATGGCAGTTTGGAAGTAAGAAACGCTTGAGAAACTCAAAATTTTCGCAGTTCTGATTCTCGAAACGAATGACTAGAACGGCCTAGGGGAGAAGTACGCATACCGTTGTAATCGGGCGAGTCTCTACTTTCAAATGCAACAGAAATTTTGCGATTGGTCAATCCGTTCGCGAGATATGGCAGTTTGGAGGTAAGAAACGCTTGAGAAACTCAAAATTTTCGCAGTTCTGATGCTCGAAACGAATAACTGTAACGGCCTAGGGGAAAAATACACATGCCGTTGTAATCGGGCGAGTCTCTACTTTCAGATGCAACCGAAATTTTGCGGATTGGTGAATCCGTTCGCGAGATATGGCAGTTTGGAGGTAAAAAGAACGCTTGAGAAACTCAAAATTTTCGCAGTTCTGATGCTCGAAACGAATAACTGTAACGGCCTAGGGGAAAAATACACATGCCGTTGTAATCGGGCGAGTCTCTACTTTCAGATGCAACCGAAATTTTGCGGATTGGTGAATCCGTTCGCGAGATATGGCAGTTTGGAGGTAAGAAACGCTTGAGAAACTCAAAATTTTCGCAGTTCTCATGCTCGAAACGAATAACTAGAACGGCCTAGGGGAAAAGTGCGCATACCGTTGTAATCGGGCGAGTTTCTACTTTCAGATGCAACAGAAATTTTGCGGATCGGTCAATCCGTTCGCGAGATATGGCAGTTTGGATGTAAGAAACGCTTGAGAAACTCAAAATTTTCGCAGTTCTGATGCTCGAAACGAATAACTAGAACGGCCTAGGGGAAAAGTGCGCATACCGTTGTAATCGGGCGAGTTTCTACTTTCAGATGCAACAGAAATTTTGCGGATTGATCAATCCGTTCGCGAGATATGGCAGTTTGGAGATAAGAAACGCTTTAGAAACTCAAAATTTTTCGCAGTTCTGATGCTCGACACGAATAACTAGAACGGCCCAGGGGAGAAGTACGCATACCGTTGTAATCGGGCGAGTTTCTACTTTCAGATGCAACAGAAATTTTGCGGATTGATCAATCTGTTCGCGAGATATGGCAGTTTGGAGATAAGAAACGCTTGAGAAACTCAAAATTTTCGCAGTTTTGATGCTCGAAACGAGTGACTAGAACGGCTAGGGGAGAAGTACGCATACCGTTGTAATCGGGCGAGTCTCTACTTTCAAATGCAACAGAAATTTTGCGGATTGGTCAATCCGTTCGGGAGATATGGCAGTTTGGAAGTAAGAAACGCTTGATATACTCAAAATTTTCGCAGTTCTGATGCTCGAAACGAATAACTAGAACGCCCTAGGGGAAAAGTGCGCATACCGTTGTAATCGGGCGAGTTTCTACTTTCAGATGCAACAGAAATTTTCCGGATTGATCAATCCGTTCGCGAGATATGGCAGTTTGGAGATAAGAAACGCTTGAGAAACACAAAATTTTCGCAGTTCTGATGCTCGAAACGAGTGACTAGAACGGCCTAGGGGAGAAGTACGCATACCGTTGTAATCGGGCGAGTTTCTACTTTCAGATGCAACAGAAATTTTGCGGATTGATCAATCCGTTCGCGAGATATGGCAGTTTGGAGATAAGAAACGCTTTAGAAACTCAAAATTTTCGCAGTTCTGATGCTCGAAACGAATAACTAGAACGGCCTAGGGAGAAGTACGCATACCGTTGTAATCGGGCGAGTCTCTACTTTCAAATGCAACAGAAATTTTGCGGATTGGTCAATCCGTTCGCGAGATATGGCAGTTTGGAGGTAAGAAACGCTTGAGAAACTCAAAATTTTCGCAGTTCTGATGCTCGAAACGAATAACTGTAACGGCCTAGGGGAAAAATACACATACCGTTGTAATCGGGCGAGTCTCTACTTTCAGATGCAACCGAAATTTTGCGGATTGGTGAATCCGTTCGCGAGATATGGCAGTTTGGAGGTAAGAAACGCTTGAGAAACTCAAAATTTTCGCAGTTCTGATGCTCGAAACGAATAACTAGAACGGCCTAGGGGAAAAGTGCGCATACCGTTGTAATCGGGCGAGTTTCTACTTTCAGATGCAACAGAAATTTTGCGGATCGGTCAATCCGTTCGCGAGATATGGCAGTTTGGATGTAAGAAACGCTTGAGAAACTCAAAATTTTCGCAGTTCTGATGCTCGAAACGAATAACTAGAACGCCCTAGGGGAAAAGTGCGCATACCGTTGTAATCGGGCGAGTTTCTACTTTCAGATGCAACAGAAATTTTGCGGATTGATCAATCCGTTCGCGAGATATGGCAGTTTGGAGATAAGAAACGCTTTAGAAACTCAAAATTTTCGCAGTTCTGATGCTCGACACGAATAACTAGAACGGCCCAGGGGAGAAGTACGCATACCGTTGTAATCGGGCGAGTTTCTACTTTCAGATGCAACAGAAATTTTGCGGATTGATCAATCTGTTCGCGAGATATGGCAGTTTGGAGATAAGAAACGCTTGAGAAACTCAAAATTTTCGCAGTTTTGATGCTCGAAACGATGTGACTAGAACGGGCTAGGGAAAGTACGCATACCGTTGTAATCGGCGAGTCTCTACTTTCAAATGCAACAGAAATTTTGCGGATTGGTCAATCCGTTCGGGAGATATGGCAGTTTGGAAGTAAGAAACGCTTGATATACTCAAAATTTTCGCAGTTCTGATGCTCGAAACGAATGACTAGAACGGCCCAGGGGAGAAGTACGCATACCGTTGTAATCGGGCGAGTTTCTACTTTCAGATGCAACAGAAATTTTCCGGAATGATCAATCCGTTCGCGAGATATGGCAGTTTGGAGATAAGAAACGCTTGAGAAACTCAAATTTTCGCAGTTCTGATGCTCGAAACGAGTGACTAGAACGGCCTAGGGGAGAAGTACGCATACCGTTGTAATCGGGCGAGTTTCTACTTTCAAATGCAACAGAAATTTTGCGGATTGGTCAATCCGTTCGGGAGATATGGCAGTTTGGAAGTAAGAAACGCTTGATATACTCAAAATTTTCGCAGTTCTGATGCACGAAACGAATGACTAGAACGGCCCAGGGGAGAAGTACGCATACCGTTGTAATCGGGCGAGTTTCTACTTTCAGATGCAACAGAAATTTTCCGGATTGATCAATCCGTTCGCGAGATATGGCAGTTTGGAGATAAGAAACGCTTGAGAAACTAAAAATTTTCGCAGTTCTGATGCTCGAAACGAATAACTAGAACGGCGTAGGGGAAAACTACACCTACCGTTGTAATCGGGCGAGTTTCTACTTTCAGATGCAACAGAAATTTTGCGGATTGATCAATCCGTTCGCGAGATATGGCAGTTTGGAGGTAAGAAACGCTTGAGAAACTCAAAATTTTCGCAGTTCTGATTCTCGACACGAATAACTAGAACGGCCTAGGGGAGAAGTACGCATACCGTTGTAATCGGGCGAGTTTCTACTTTCAGATGCAACAGAAATTTTGCGGATTGGTCAATCCGTTCGCGAGATATGGCAGTTTGGAGGTAAGAAACGCTTGAGAAACTCAAAATTTTCGCCGTTCTGATGCTCGAAACGAATAACTAGAACGGCCTAGGGGAAAAGTGCGCATACCGTTGTAATCGGGCGAGTTTCTACTTTCAGATGCAACAGAAATTTTGCGGATTGGTCAATCCGTTCGCGAGATATGGCTGTTTGGATGTAAGAAACGCTTGAGAAATTCAAAATTTTCGCAGTTCTGATGCTCGAAACGAATAACTAGGACGGCCTAGGGGAAAACTACACCTACCGTTGTAATCGGGTGAGTTTCTACTTTCAGATGCAACAGAAATTTTGCGGATTGATCAATCCGTTCGCGAGATATGGCAGTTTGGAGGTAAGAAACGCTTGAGAAACTCAAAATTTTCGCCGTTCTGATGCTCGAAACGAATAACTAGAACGGCCTAGGGGAAAAGTGCGCATACCGTTCTAATCGGGCGAGTTTCTACTTTCAGATGCAACAGAAATTTTGCGGATTGGTCGATCCGTTCGCGAGATATGGCAGTTTGGAGATAAGAAACGCTTTAGAAACTCAAAATTTTCGCAGTTCTGATCCTCGAAACGAATAACTAGAACGGCCCAGGGGAAAAGTGCGCATACCGTTGTAATCGGGCGAGTTTCTACTTTCAGATGCAACAGAAATTATGCGGATTGGTCAATCCGTTCGCGAGATATGGCAGTTTGGAGATAAGAAACGCTTTAGAAACTCAAAATTTTCGCAGTTCTGATGCTCGACACGAATAACTAGAACGGCCCAGGGGAGAAGTACGCATACCGTTGTAATCGGGCGAGTTTCTACTTTCAGATGCAACAGAAATTTTGCGGATTGGTCAATCCGTTCGCGAGATATGGCAGTTTGGAGGTATGAAACGCTTGCGAAACTCAAAATTTTCGCAGTTCTGATGCTCGAAACGAATAACTAGAACGGCCTAGGGGAAAAGTGCGCATAGCGTTGTAATCGGGCGAGTTTTTACTTTCAGATGCAACAGAAATTTTGCGGATCGGTCAATCCGTTCGCGAGATATGGCAGTTTGGATGTAAGAAACGCTTGAGAAACTCAAAATTTTCACAGTTCTGATGCTCGAAACGAATAACTGTAACGGCCTAGGGGAAAACCACACATACCGTTGAAATCGGGCGAGTCTCTACTTTCAGATGCAACAGAAATTTTGCGGATTGGTCAATCCGTTCGCGAGATATGGCAGTTTGGAGATAAGAAACGCTTTAGAAACTCAAAATTTTCGCAGTTCTGATGCTCGACACGAATAACTAGAACGGCCCAGGGTAGAAGTACGCATACCGTTGTAATCGGGCGAGTTTCTACTTTCAGATGCAACAGAAATTTTGCGGATTGATCAATCCGTTCGCGAGATATGGCAGTTTGGAGATAAGAAACGATTGAGAAACTCAAAATTTTCGCAGTTCTGATGCTCGAAACGAATAACTAGAACGGCCTAGGGGAAAAGTGCGCATAGCGTTGTAATCGGGCGAGTTTTTACTTTCAGATGCAAGAGAAATTTTGCGGATCGGTCAATCCGTTCGCGAGATATGGCAGTTTGGATGTAAGAAACGCTTGAGAAACTCAAAATTTTCACAGTTCTGATGCTCGAAACGAATAACTGTAACGGCCTAGGGGAAAACCACACATACCGTTGAAATCGGGCGAGTCTCTACTTTCAGATGCAACAGAAATTTTGCGGATTGGTCAATCCGTTCGCGAGATATGGCAGTTTGGAGATAAGAAACGCTTTAGAAACTCAAAATTTTCGCAGTTCTGATGCTCGACACGAATAACTAGAACGGCCCAGGGGAGAAGTACGCATACCATTGTAATCGGGCGAGTCTCTACTTTCAGATGCAACCGAAATTTTGCGGATTGGTGAATCCGTTCGCGAGATATGGCAGTTTGGAGGTAAGAAACGCTTGAGAAACTCAAAATTTTCGCAGTTCTCATGCTCGAAACGAATAACTAGAACGGCCTAGGGGAAAAGTGCGCATACCGTTGTAATCGGGCGAGTTTCTACTTTCAGATGCAACAGAAATTTTGCGGATCGGTCAATCCGTTTGCGAGATATGGCAGTTTGGATGTAAGAAACGCTTGAGAAACTCAAAATTTTCGCAGTTCTGATGCTCGAAACGAATAAATGGAACAGCCTAGGGGAAAACTACACATACCGTTGTAATCGGGCGAGTCTCTACTTTCAGATGCAACAGAAATTTTGCGGATTGGTCAATCCGTTCGGGAGATATGGCAGTTTGGAAGTAAGAAACGCTTGATATACTCAAAATTTTCGCAGTTCTGATGCTCGAAACGAATGACTAGAACGGCCCAGGGGAGAAGTACGCATACCGTTGTAATCGGGCGAGTTTCTACTTTCAGATGCAACAGAAATTTTCCGGATTGATCAATCCGTTCGCGAGATATGGCAGTTTGGAGATAAGAAACGCTTGAGAAACTCAAAATTTTCGCAGTTCTGATGCTCGAAACGAGTGACTAGAACGGCCTAGGGGAGAAGTACGCATACCGTTGTAATCGGGCGAGTTTCTACTTTCAGATGCAACAGAAATTTTGCGGATTGGTCGATCCGTTCGCGAGATATGGCAGTTTGGAAGTAAGAAACGCTTGAGAAACTCAAAATTTTCGCCGTTCTGATGCTCGAAACGAATAACTAGAACGGCCTAGCGGAAATGTGCGCATACCGTTCTAATCGGGCGTGTTTCTACTTTCAGATGCAACAGAAATTTTGCGGATTGGTCGATCCGTTCGCGAGATATGGCAGTTTGGAAGTAAGAAACGCTTGAGAAACTCAAAATTTTCGCAGTTCTGATTCTCGAAACGAATGACTAGAACGGCCTAGGGGAGAAGTATGCATACCGTTGTAATCGGGCGAGTTTCTACTTTCAGATGCAACAGAAATTTTGCGGATTGATCAATCCGTTCGCGAGATATGGCAGTTTGGAGATAAGAAACGCTTGAGAAACTCAAAATTTTCGCAGTTTTGTTGCTCGAAACGAGTGACTAGAACGGCCTAGGGGAGAAGTACGCATACCGTTGTAATCGGGCGAGTCTCTACTTTCAAATGCAACAGAAATTTTGCGGATTGGTCAATCCGTTCGCGAGATATGGCAGTTTGGAGGTAAGAAACGCTTGAGAAACTCAAAATTTTCGCAGTTCTGATGCTCGAAACGAATAACTGTATCGGCCTAGGGGAAAAATACACATGCCGTTGTAATCGGGCGAGTCTCTACTTTCAGATGCAACCGAAATTTTGCGGATTGGTGAATCCGTTCGCGAGATATGGCAGTTTGGAGGTAAGAAACGCTTGAGAAACTCAAAATTTTCGCAGTTCTCATGCTCGAAACGAATAACTAGAACGGCCTAGGGGAAAAGTGCGCATACCGTTGTAATCGGGCGAGTTTCTACTTTCAGATGCAACAGAAATTTTGCGGATCGGTCAATCCGTTCGCGAGATATGGCAGTTTGGATGTAAGAAACGCTTGAGAAACTCAAAATTTTCGCAGTTCTGATGCTCGAAACGAATAACTAGAACGGCCTAGGGGAAAAGTGCGCATACCGTTGTAATCGGGCGAGTTTCTACTTTCAGATGCAACAGAAATTTTGCGGATTGATCAATCCGTTCGCGAGATATGGCAGTTTGGAGATAAGAAACGCTTTAGAAACTCAAAATTTTCGCAGTTCTGATGCTCGACACGAATAACTAGAACGGCCCAGGGGAGAAGTACGCATACCGTTGTAATCGGGCGAGTTTCTACTTTCAGATGCAACAGAAATTTTGCGGATTGATCAATCTGTTCGCGAGATATGGCAGTTTGGAGATAAGAAACGCTTGAGAAACTCAAAATTTTCGCAGTTTTGATGCTCGAAACGAGTGACTAGAACGGCCTAGGGGAGAAGTACGCATACCGTTGTAATCGGGCGAGTCTCTACTTTCAAATGCAACAGAAATTTTGCGGATTGGTCAATCCGTTCGGGAGATATGGCAGTTTGGAAGTAAGAAACGCTTGATATACTCAAAATTTTCGCAGTTCTGATGCTCGAAACGAATGACTAGAACGGCCCAGGGGAGAAGTACGCATACCGTTGTAATCGGGCGAGTTTCTACTTTCAGATGCAACAGAAATTTTCCGGATTGATCAATCCGTT
Source organism: Ptiloglossa arizonensis (assembly GCF_051014685.1). Classification (NCBI taxonomy): domain Eukaryota; kingdom Metazoa; phylum Arthropoda; class Insecta; order Hymenoptera; family Colletidae; genus Ptiloglossa; species Ptiloglossa arizonensis. The sequence goes on from NW_027478807.1 coordinate 318,800, forward strand.
CGCGAGATATGGCAGTTTGGAGATAAGAAACGCTTGAGAAACTCAAAATTTTCGCAGATCTGATGCTCGAAACGAGTGACTAGAACGGCCTAGGGGAGAAGTACGCATACCGTTGTAATCGGGCGAGTTTCTACTTTCAGATGCAACAGAAATTTTGCGGATTGATCAATCCGTTCGCGAGATATGGCAGTTTGGAGATAAGAAACGCTTTAGAAACTCAAAATTTTCGCAGTTCTGATGCTCGAAACGAATAACTAGAACGGCCTAGGGGAGAAGTACGCATACCGTTGTAATCGGGCGAGTCTCTACTTTCAAATGCAACAGAAATTTTGCGGATTGGTCAATCCGTTCGCGAGATATGGCAGTTTGGAGGTAAGAAACGCTTGAGAAACTCAAAATTTTCGCAGTTCTGATGCTCGAAACGAATAACTGTAACGGCCTAGGGGAAAAATACACATACCGTTGTAATCGGGCGAGTCTCTACTTTCAGATGCAACCGAAATTTTGCGGATTGGTGAATTCGTTCGCGAGATATGGCAGTTTGGATGTAAGAAACGCTTGAGAAACTCAAAATTTTCACAGTTCTGATGCTCGAAACGAATAACTGTAACGGCCTAGGGGAAAACTACACATACCGTTGTAATCGGGCGAGTCTCTACTTTCAGATGCAACCGAAATTTTGCGGATTGGTGAATCCGTTCGCGAGATATGGCAGTTTGGAGGTAAGAAACGCTTGAGAAACTCAAAATTTTCGCAGTTCTGATGCTCGAAACGAATAACTAGAACGGCCTTGGGGAAAAGTGCGCATACCGTTGTAATCGGGCGAGTTTCTACTTTCAGATGCAACAGAAATTTGCGGATTGGTCAATCCGTTCGCGAGATATGGCAGTTTGGATGTAAGAAACGCTTGAGAAACTCAAATTTTCGCAGTTCTGATGCTCGAAACGAATAACTAGAACGGCCTAGGGGAAAAGTGCGCATACCGTTGTAATCGGGCGAGTTTCTACTTTCAGATGCAAAAGAAATTATGCGGATTGGTCAATCCGTTCGCGAGATATGGCAGTTTGGAGGTAAGGAACGCTTGAGAAACTCAAAATTTTCGCAGTTCTGATGCTCGAAACGAATAACTAGAACGGCCCAGGGGAGAAGTACGCATACCGTTGTAATCGGGCGAGTTTCTACTTTCAGATGCAACAGAAATTTTGCGGATTGATCAATCTGTTCGCGAGATATGGCAGTTTGGAGATAAGAAACGCTTGAGAAACTCAAAATTTTCGCAGTTTTGATGCTCGAAACGAGTGACTAGAACGGCCTAGGGAGAAGTACGCATACCGTTGTAATCGGGCGAGTCTCTACTTTCAAATGCAACAGAAATTTTGCGGATTGGTCAATCCGTTCGGGAGATATGGCAGTTTGGAAGTAAGAAACGCTTGATATACTCAAAATTTTCGCAGTTCTGATGCTCGAAACGAGTGACTAGAACGGCCTAGGGGAGAAGTACGCATACCGTTGTAATCGGGCGAGTTTCTACTTTCAGATGCAACAGAAATTTTGCGGATTGATCAATCCGTTCGCGAGATATGGCAGTTTGGAGATAAGAAACGCTTTAGAAACTCAAAATTTTCGCAGTTCTGATGCTCGAAACGAATAACTAGAACGGCCTAGGGGAGAAGTACGCATACCGCTGTAATCGGCGAGTCTCTACTTTCAAATGCAACAGAAATTTTGCGGATTGGTCAATCCGTTCGCGAGATATGGCAGTTTGGAGGTAAGAAACGCTTGAGAAACTCAAAATTTTCGCAGTTCTGATGCTCGAAACGAATAACTGTAACGGCCTAGGGGAAAAATACACATACCGTTGTAATCGGGCGAGTCTCTACTTTCAGATGCAACCGAAATTTTGCGGATTGGTGAATCCGTTCGCGAGATATGGCAGTTTGGATGTAAGAAACGCTTGAGAAACTCAAAATTTTCACAGTTCTGATGCTCGAAACGAATAACTGTAACGGCCTAGGGAAAACTACACATACCGTTGTAATCGGGCGAGTCTCTACTTTCAGATGCAACCGAAATTTTGCGGATTGGTGAATCCGTTCGCGAGATATGGCAGTTTGGAGGTAAGAAACGCTTGAGAAACTCAAATTTTCGCAGTTCTGATGCTCGAAACGAATAACTAGAACGGCCTTGGGGAAAAGTGCGCATACCGTTGTAATCGGGCGAGTTTCTACTTTCAGATGCAACAGAAATTTTGCGGATTGGTCAATCCGTTCGCGAGATATGGCAGTTTGGAGGTAAGAAACGCTTGAGAAACTCAAATTTTCGCAGTTCTGATGCTCGAAACGAATAACTAGAACGGCCTAGGGGAAAAACTACACCTACCGTTGTAATCGGGCGAGTTTCTACTTTCAGATGCAACAGAAATTTTGCGGATTGATCAATCCGTTCGCGAGATATGGCAGTTTGGAGGTAAGAAACGCTTGAGAAACTCAAAATTTTCGCCGTTCTGATGCTCGAAACGAATAACTAGGACGGCCTAGCGGAAATGTGCGCATACCGTTCTAATCGGGCGTGTTGCTACTTTCAGATGCAACAGAAATTTTGCGGATTGGTCGATCCGTTCGCGAGATATGGCAGTTTGGAAGTAAGAAACGCTTGAGAAACTCAAAATTTTCGCAGTTCTGATTCTCGAAACGAATGACTAGAACGGCCTAGGGGAGAAGTATGCATACCGTTGTAATCGGGCGAGTTTCTACTTTCAGATGCAACAGAAATTTTGCGGATTGATCAATCCGTTCGCGAGATATGGCAGTTTGGAGATAAGAAACGCTTGAGAAACTCAAAATTTTCGCAGTTTTGTTGCTCGAAACGAGTGACTAGAACGGCCTAGGGGAGAAGTACGCATACCGTTGTAATCGGGCGAGTCTCTACTTTCAAATGCAACAGAAATTTTGCGGATTGGTCAATCCGTTCGCGAGATATGGCAGTTTGGAGGTAAGAAACGCTTGAGAAACTCAAAATTTTCGCAGTTCTGATGCTCGAAACGAATAACTGTAACGGCCTAGGGGAAAAATACACATGCCGTTGTAATCGGGCGAGTCTCTACTTTCAGATGCAACCGAAATTTTGCGGATTGGTGAATCCGTTCGCGAGATATGGCAGTTTGGAGGTAAGAAACGCTTGAGAAACTCAAAATTTTCGCAGTTCTCATGCTCGAAACGAATAACTAGAACGGCCTAGGGGAAAAGTGCGCATACCGTTGTAATCGGGCGAGTTTCTACTTTCAGATGCAACAGAAATTTTGCGGATCGGTCAATCCGTTCGCGAGATATGGCAGTTTGGATGTAAGAAACGCTTGAGAAACTCAAAATTTTCGCAGTTCTGATGCTCGAAACGAATAACTAGAACGGCCTAGGGGAAAAGTGCGCATACCGTTGTAATCGGGCGAGTTTCTACTTTCAGATGCAACAGAAATTTTGCGGATTGATCAATCCGTTCGCGAGATATGGCAGTTTGGAGATAAGAAACGCTTTAGAAACTCAAAATTTTCGCAGTTCTGATGCTCGACACGAATAACTAGAACGGCCCAGGGGAGAAGTACGCATACCGTTGTAATCGGGCGAGTTTCTACTTTCAGATGCAACAGAAATTTTGCGGATTGATCAATCTGTTCGCGAGATATGGCAGTTTGGAGATAAGAAACGCTTGAGAAACTCAAAATTTTCGCAGTTTTGATGCTCGAAACGAGTGACTAGAACGGCCTAGGGGAGAAGTACGCATACCGTTGTAATCGGGCGAGTCTCTACTTTCAAATGCAACAGAAATTTTGCGGATTGGTCAATCCGTTCGGGAGATATGGCAGTTTGGAAGTAAGAAACGCTTGATATACTCAAAATTTTCGCAGTTCTGATGCTCGAAACGAATGACTAGAACGGCCCAGGGGAGAAGTACGCATACCGTTGTAATCGGGCGAGTTTCTACTTTCAGATGCAACAGAAATTTTCCGGATTGATCAATCCGTTCGCGAGATATGGCAGTTTGGAGATAAGAAACGCTTGAGAAACTCAAAATTTTCGCAGTTCTGATGCTCGAAACGAGTGACTAGAACGGCCTAGGGGAGAAGTACGCATACCGTTGTAATCGGGCGAGTTTCTACTTTCAGATGCAACAGAAATTTTGCGGATTGATCAATCCGTTCGCGAGATATGGCAGTTTGGAGATAAGTAACGCTTTAGAAACTCAAAATTTTCGCAGTTCTGATGCTCGAAACGAATAACTAGAACGGCCTAGGGGAGAAGTACGCATACCGTTGTAATCGGGCGAGTCTCTACTTTCAAATGCAACAGAAATTTTGCGGATTGGTCAATCCGTTCGCGAGATATGGCAGTTTGGAGGTAAGAAACGCTTGAGAAACTCAAAATTTTCGCAGTTCTGATGCTCGAAACGAATAACTAGAACGGCCTAGGGGAAAAGTGCGCATACCGTTGTAATCGGGCGAGTTTCTACTTTCAGATGCAACAGAAATTTTGCGGATCGGTCAATCCGTTCGCGAGATATGGCAGTTTGGATGTAAGAAACGCTTGAGAAACTCAAAATTTTCGCAGTTCTGATGCTCGAAACGAATAACTAGAACGGCCTAGGGGAAAAGTGCGCATACCGTTGTAATCGGGCGAGTTTCTACTTTCAGATGCAACAGAAATTTTGCGGATTGATCAATCCGTTCGCGAGATATGGCAGTTTGGAGATAAGAAACGCTTTAGAAACTCAAAATTTTCGCAGTTCTGATGCTCGACACGAATAACTAGAACGGCCCAGGGGAGAAGTACGCATACCGTTGTAATCGGGCGAGTTTCTACTTTCAGATGCAACAGAAATTTTGCGGATTGATCAATCTGTTCGCGAGATATGGCAGTTTGGAGATAAGAAACGCTTGAGAAACTCAAAATTTTCGCAGTTTTGATGCTCGAAACGAGTGACTAGAACGGGCTAGGGGAGAAGTACGCATACCGTTGTAATCGGGCGAGTCTCTACTTTCAAATGCAACAGAAATTTTGCGGATTGGTCAATCCGTTCGGGAGATATGGCAGTTTGGAAGTAAGAAACGCTTGATATACTCAAAATTTTCGCAGTTCTGATGCTCGAAACGAATGACTAGAACGGCCCAGGGGAGAAGTACGCATACCGTTGTAATCGGGCGAGTTTCTACTTTCAGATGCAACAGAAATTTTCCGGAATGATCAATCCGTTCGCGAGATATGGCAGTTTGGAGATAAGAAACGCTTGAGAAACTCAAAATTTTCGCAGTTCTGATGCTCGAAACGAGTGACTAGAACGGCCTAGGGGAGAAGTACGCATACCGTTGTAATCGGGCGAGTTTCTACTTTGAGATGCAACAGAAATTTTGCGGATTGATCAATCCGTTCGCGAGATATGGCAGTTTGGAGATAAGAAACGCTTGAGAAACTCAAAATTTTCGCAGTTCTGATGCTCGAATCGAATAACTAGAACGGCCTAGGGGAAAAGTGCGCATACCGTTGTAATCGGGCGAGTATCTACTTTCAGATGCAACAGAAATTTTGCGGATTGATCAATCCGTTCGCGAGATATGGCAGTTTGGAGGTAAGAAACGCTTGAGAAACTCAAAATTTTCGCCGTTCTGATGCTCGAAACAAATAACTAGAACAGCCCAGGGGAGAAGTACGCATACCGTTGTAATCGGGCGAGTTTCTACTTTCAGATGCAACAGAAATTTTGCGGATTGATCAATCCGTTCGCGAGATATGGCAGTTTGGAGATAAGAAACGCTTGAGAAACTCAAAATTTTCGCAGTTTTGATGCTCGAAACGAGTGACTAGAACGGCCTAGGGGAGAAGTACGCATACCGTTGTAATCGGGCAAGTCTCTACTTTCAAATGCAACAGAAATTTTGCGGATTGGTCAATCCGTTCGGGAGATATGGCAGTTTGGAAGTAAGAAACGCTTGATATACTCAAAATTTTCGCAGTTCTGATGCACGAAACGAATGACTAGAACGGCCCAGGGGAGAAGTACGCATACCGTTGTAATCGGGCGAGTTTCTACTTTCAGATGCAACAGAAATTTTCCGGATTGATCAATCCGTTCGCGAGATATGGCAGTTTGGAGGTAAGAAACGCTTGAGAAACTAAAAATTTTCGCAGTTCTGATGCTCGAAACGAATAACTAGAACGGCGTAGGGGAAAACTACACCTACCGTTGTAATCGGGCGAGTTTCTACTTTCAGATGCAACAGAAATTTTGCGGATTGATCAATCCGTTCGCGAGATATGGCAGTTTGGAGGTAAGAAACGCTTGAGAAACTCAAAATTTTCGCAGTTCTGATTCTCGACACGAATAACTAGAACGGCCTAGGGGAGAAGTACGCATACCGTTGTAATCGGGCGAGTTTCTACTTTCAGATGCAACAGAAATTTTGCGGATTGGTCAATCCGTTCGCGAGATATGGCAGTTTGGAGGTAAGAAACGCTTGAGAAACTCAAAATTTTCGCCGTTCTGATGCTCGAAACGAATAACTAGAACGGCCTAGGGGAAAAGTGCGCATACCGTTGTAATCGGGCGAGTTTCTACTTTCAGATGCAACAGAAATTTTGCGGATTGGTCAATCCGTTCGCGAGATATGGCAGTTTGGATGTAAGAAACGCTTGAGAAATTCAAAATTTTCGCAGTTCTGATGCTCGAAACGAATAACTAGGACGGCCTAGGGGAAAACTACACCTACCGTTGTAATCGGGTGAGTTTCTACTTTCAGATGCAACAGAAATTTTGCGGATTGATCGATCCGTTCGCGAGATATGGCAGTTTGGAGGTAAGAAACGCTTGAGAAACTCAAAATTTTCGCCATTCTGATGCTCGAAACGAATAACTAGAACGGCCTAGGGGAAAAGTGCGCATACCGTTCTAATCGGGCGAGTTTCTACTTTCAGATGCAACAGAAATTTTGCGGATTGGTCGATCCGTTCGCGAGATATGGCAGTTTGGAGGTAAGAAACGCTTGAGAAACTCAAAATTTTCGCAGTTCTGATGCTCGAAACGAATAACTAGAACGGCCTAGGGGAAAAGTGCGCATACCGTTGTAATCGGGCGAGTTTCTACTTTCAGACGCAACAGAAATTTTGCGGATTAGTCAATCCGTTCGCGAGATATGGCAGTTTGGTGGTAAGAAACGCTTGAGAAATTCAAAATTTTCGCAGTTCTGATGCTCGAAACGAATAACTAGAACGGCGTAGGGGAAAACTACACCTACCGTTGTAATCGGGTGAGTTTCTACTTTCAGATGCAACAGAAATTTTGCGGATTGATCAATCCGTTCGCGAGATATGGCAGTTTGGAGGTAAGAAACGCTTGAGAAACTCAAAATTTTCGCCGTTCTGATGCTCGAAACGAATAACTAGAACGGCCTAGGGGAAAAGTGCGCATACCGTTGTAATCGGGTGAGTTTCTACTTTCAGATGCAACAGAAATTTTGCGGATTGATCAATCCGTTCGCGAGATATGGCAGTTTGGAGGTAAGAAACGCTTGAGAAACTCAAAATTTTCGCCGTTCTGATGCTCGAAACGAATAACTAGAACGGCCTAGGGGAAAAGTGCGCATACCGTTGTAATCGGGCGAGTTTCTACTTTCAGACGCAACAGAAATTTTGCGGATTAGTCAATCCGTTCGCGAGATATGGCAGTTTGGAGGTAAGAAACGCTAGAAACTAAAAATTTTCGCAGTTCTGATGCTCGAAACGAATAACTAGAACGGCGTAGGGGAAAACTACACCTACCGTTGTAATCGGGCGAGTTTCTACTTTCAGATGCAACAGAAATTTTGCGGATTGATCAATCCGTTCGCGAGATATGGCAGTTTGGAGGTAAGAAACGCTTGAGAAACTCAAAATTTTCGCAGTTCTGATTCTCGACACGAATAACTAGGACGGCCTAGGGGAGAAGTACGCATACCGTTGTAATCGGGCGAGTTTCTACTTTCAGATGCAACAGAAATTTTGCGGATTGGTCAATCCGTTCGCGAGATATGGCAGTTTGGAGGTAAGAAACGCTTGAGAAACTCAAAATATTCGCCGTTCTGATGCTCGAAACGAATAACTAGAACGGCCTAGGGGAAAAGTGCGCATACCGTTGTAATCGGGCGAGTTTCTACTTTCAGATGCAACAGAAATTTTGCGGATTGGTCAATCCGTTCGCGAGATATGGCAGTTTGGATGTAAGAAACGCTTGAGAAATTCAAAATTTTCGCAGTTCTGATGCTCGAAACGAATAACTAGGACGGCCTAGGGGAAAACTACACCTACCGTTGTAATCGGGTGAGTTTCTACTTTCAGATGCAACAGAAATTTTGCGGATTGATCGATCCGTTCGCGAGATATGGCAGTTTGGAGGTAAGAAACGCTTGAGAAATTCAAAATTTTCGCAGTTCTGATGCTCGAAACGAATAACTAGAACGGCCTAGGGGAAAACTACACCTACCGTTGTAATCGGGTGAGTTTCTACTTTCAGATGCAACAGAAATTTTGCGGATTGATCAATCCGTTCGCGAGATATGGCAGTTTGGAGGTAAGAAACGCTTGAGAAACTCAAAATTTTCGCCGTTCTGATGCTCGAAACGAATAACTAGAACGGCCTAGGGGAAAAGTGCGCATACCGTTCTAATCGGGCGAGTTTCTACTTTCAGATGCAACAGAAATTTTGCGGATTGGTCGATCCGTTCGCGAGAAATGGCAGTTTGGAGATAAGAAACGCTTTAGAAACTCAAAATTTTCGCAGTTCTGATGCTCGAAACGAATAACTAGAACGGCCCAGGGGAAAAGTGCGCATACCGTTGTAATCGGGCGAGTTTCTACTTTCAGATGCAACAGAAATTATGCGGATTGGTCAATCCGTTCGCGAGATATGGCAGTTTGGAGATAAGAAACGCTTTAGAAACTCAAAATTTTCGCAGTTCTGATGCTCGACACGAATAACTAGAACGGCCCAGGGGAGAAGTACGCATACCGTTGTAATCGGGCGAGTTTCTACTTTCAGATGCAACAGAAATTTTGCGGATTGATCAATCCGTTCGCGAGATATGGCAGTTTGGAGATAAGAAACGCTTTAGAAACTCAAAATTTTCGCAGTTCTGATGCTCGACAAGAATAACTAGAACGGCCCAGGGTAGAAGTACGCTTACCGTTGTAATCGGGCGAGTTTCTACTTTCAGATGCAACAGAAATTTTGCGGATTGATCAATCCGTTCGCGAGATATGGCAGTTTGGAGATAAGAAACGCTTGAGAAACTCAAAATTTTCGCAGTTCTGATGCTCGAAACGAATAACTAGAACGGCCTAGGGGAAAAGTGCGCATAGCGTTGTAATCGGGCGAGTTTTTACTTTCAGATGCAACAGAAATTTTGCGGATCGGTCAATCCGTTCGCGAGATATGGCAGTTTGGATGTAAGAAACGCTTGAGAAACTCAAAATTTTCACAGTTCTGATGCTCGAAACGAATAACTGTAACGGCCTAGGGGAAAACTACACATACCGTTGAAATCGGGCGAGTCTCTACTTTCAGATGCAACCGAAATTTTGCGGATTGGTGAATCCGTTCGCGAGATATGGCAGTTTGGAGGTAAGAAACGCTTGAGAAACTCAAAATTTTCGCAGTTCTGATGCTCGAAACGAATAACTAGAACGGCCTAGGGGAAAAGTGCGCATACCGTTGTAATCGGGCGAGTTTCTACTTTCAGATGCAACAGAAATTTTGCGGATTGATCAATCCGTTCGCGAGATATGGCAGTTTGGATGTAAGAAACGCTTGAGAAACTCAAAATTTTCGCAGTTCTGATGCTCGAAACGAATAACTGGAACAGCCTAGGGGAAAACTACACATACCGTTGTAATCGGGCGAGTCTCTACTTTCAGATGCAACAGAAATTTTGCGGATTGGTCAATCCGTTCGCGAGATATGGCAGTTTGGAGATAAGAAACGCTTTAGAAACTCAAAATTTTCGCAGTTCTGATGCTCGACACGAATAACTAGAACGGCCCAGGGGAGAAGTACGCATACCATTGTAATCGGGCGAGTCTCTACTTTCAGATGCAACCGAAATTTTGCGGATTGGTGAATCCGTTCGCGAGATATGGCAGTTTGGAGGTAAGAAACGCTTGAGAAACTCAAAATTTTCGCAGTTCTCATGCTCGAAACGAATAACTAGAACGGCCTAGGGGAAAAGTGCGCATACCGTTGTAATCGGGCGAGTTTCTACTTTCAGATGCAACAGAAATTTTGCGGATCGGTCAATCCGTTCGCGAGATATGGCAGTTTGGATGTAAGAAACGCTTGAGAAACTCAAAATTTTCGCAGTTCTGATGCTCGAAACGAATAAATGGAACAGCCTAGGGGAAAACTACACATACCGTTGTAATCGGGCGAGTCTCTACTTTCAGATGCAACAGAAATTTTGCGGATTGGTCAATCCGTTCGGGAGATATGGCAGTTTGGAAGTAAGAAACGCTTGATATACTCAAAATTTTCGCAGTTCTGATGCTCGAAACGAATGACTAGAACGGCCCAGGGGAGAAGTACGCATACCGTTGTAATCGGGCGAGTTTCTACTTTCAGATGCAACAGAAATTTTCCGGATTGATCAATCCGTTCGCGAGATATGGCAGTTTGGAGATAAGAAACACTTGAGAAACTCAAAATTTTCGCAGTTCTGATGCTCGAAACGAGTGACTAGAACGGCCTAGGGGAGAAGTACGCATACCGTTGTAATCGGGCGAGTTTCTACTTTCAGATGCAACAGAAATTTTGCGGATTGATCAATCCGTTCGCGAGATATGGCAGTTTGGAGATAAGAAACGCTTGAGAAACTCAAAATTTTCGCAGTTCTGATGCTCGAAACGAGTAACTAGAACGGCCTAGGGGAAAAGTACGCTTACCGTTGTAATCGGGCGAGTTTCTACTTTCAGATGCAACAGAAATTTTGCGGATTAGTCGATCCGTTCGCGAGATATGGCAGTTTGGAGGTAAGAAACGCTTGAGAAACTCAAAATTTTCGCCGTTCTGATGCTCGAAACGAGTGACTAGAACGGCCTAGGGGAGAAGTATGCATACCGTTGTAATCGGGCGAGTTTCTACTTTCAGATGCAACAGAAATTTTGCGGATTGATCAATCCGTTCGCGAGATATGGCAGTTTGGAGATAAGAAACGCTTTAGAAACTCAAAATTTTCGCAGTTCTGATGCTCGACACGAATAACTAGAACGGCCCAGGGTAGAAGTACGCATACCGTTGTAATCGGGCGAGTTTCTACTTTCAGGTGCAACAGAAATTTTGCGGATTGATCAATCCGTTCGCGAGATATGGCAGTTTGGAGATAAGAAACGCTTGAGAAACTCAAAATTTTCGCAGTTCTGATGCTCGAAACGAATAACTAGAACGGCCTAGGGGAAAAGTGCGCATAGCGTTGTAATCGGGCGAGTTTTTACTTTCAGATGCAACAGAAATTTTGCGGATCGGTCAATCCGTTCGCGAGATATGGCAGTTTGGATGTAAGAAACGCTTGAGAAACTCAAAATTTTCACAGTTCTGATGCTCGAAACGAATAACTGTAACGGCCTAGGGGAAAACTACACATACCGTTGAAATCGGGCGAGTCTCTACTTTCAGATGCAACCGAAATTTTGCGGATTGGTGAATCCGTTCGCGAGATATGGCAGTTTGGAGGTAAGAAACGCTTGAGAAACTCAAAATTTTCGCAGTTCTGATGCTCGAAACGAATAACTAGAACGGCCTAGGGGAAAAGTGCGCATACCGTTGTAATCGGGCGAGTTTCTACTTTCAGATGCAACAGAAATTTTGCGGATTGATCAATCCGTTCGCGAGATATGGCAGTTTGGATGTAAGAAACGCTTGAGAAACTCAAAATTTTCGCAGTTCTGATGCTCGAAACGAATAACTGGAACAGCCTAGGGGAAAACTACACATACCGTTGTAATCGGGCGAGTCTCTACTTTCAGATGCAACAGAAATTTTGCGGATTGGTCAATCCGTTCGCGAGATATGGCAGTTTGGAGATAAGAAACGCTTTAGAAACTCAAAATTTTCGCAGTTCTGATGCTCGACACGAATAACTAGAACGGCCCAGGGGAGAAGTACGCATACCGTTGTAATCGGGCGAGTTTCTACTTTCAGATGCAACAGAAATTTTGCGGATTGATCAATCCGTTCGCGAGATATGGCAGTTTGGAGATAAGAAACGCTTGAGAAACTCAAAATTTTCGCAGTTCTGATGCTCGAAACGAATAAATGGAACAGCCTAGGGGAAAACTACACATACCGTTGTAATCGGGCGAGTCTCTACTTTCAGATGCAACAGAAATTTTGCGGATTGGTCAATCCGTTCGGGAGATATGGCAGTTTGGAAGTAAGAAACGCTTGATATACTCAAAATTTTCGCAGTTCTGATGCTCGAAACGAATGACTAGAACGGCCCAGGGGAGAAGTACGCATACCGTTGTAATCGGGCGAGTTTCTACTTTCAGATGCAACAGAAATTTTCCGGATTGATCAATCCGTTCGCGAGATATGGCAGTTTGGAGATAAGAAACGCTTGAGAAACTCAAAATTTTCGCAGTTCTGATGCTCGAAACGAGTGACTAGAACGGCCTAGGGGAGAAGTACGCATACCGTTGTAATCGGGCGAGTTTCTACTTTCAGATGCAACAGAAATTTTGCGGATTGATCAATCCGTTCGCGAGATATGGCAGTTTGGAGATAAGAAACGCTTGAGAAACTCAAAATTTTCGCAGTTCTGATGCTCGAAACGAGTAACTAGAACGGCCTAGGGGAAAAGTACGCTTACCGTTGTAATCGGGCGAGTTTCTACTTTCAGATGCAACAGAAATTTTGCGGATTAGTCGATCCGTTCGCGAGATATGGCAGTTTGGAGGTAAGAAACGCTCGAGAAACTCAAAATTTTCGCCGTTCTGATGCTCGAAACGAGTGACTAGAACGGCCTAGGGGAGAAGTATGCATACCGTTGTAATCGGGCGAGTTTCTACTTTCAGATGCAACAGAAATTTTGCGGATTGATCAATCCGTTCGCGAGATATGGCAGTTTGGAGGTAAGAAACGCTTGAGAAACTCAAAATTTTCGCAGTTTTGATGCTCGAAACGAGTGACTAGAACGGCCTAGGGGAGAAGTACGCATACCGTTGTAATCGGGCGAGTCTCTACTTTCAAATGCAACAGAAATTTTGCGGATTGGTCAATCCGTTCGCGAGATATGGCAGTTTGGAGGTAAGAAACGCTTGAGAAACTCAAAATTTTCGCAGTTCTGATGCTCGAAACGAATAACTGTAACGGCCTAGGGGAAAAATACACATACCGTTGTAATTGGGCGAGTCTCTACTTTCAGATGCAACCGAAATTTTGCGGATTGGTGAATCCGTTCGCGAGATATGGCAGTTTGGATGTAAGAAACGCTTGAGAAACTCAAAATTTTCACAGTTCTGATGCTCGAAACGAATAACTGTAACGGCCTAGGGGAAAACTACACATACCGTTGTAATCGGGCGAGTCTCTACTTTCAGATGCAACCGAAATTTTGCGGATTGGTGAATCCGTTCGCGAGATATGGCAGTTTGGAGGTAAGAAACGCTTGAGAAACTCAAAATTTTCGCAGTTCTCATGCTCGAAACGAATAACTAGAACGGCCTAGGGGAAAAGTGCGCATACCGTTCTAATCGGGCGAGCTTCTACTTTCAGATGCAACAGAAATTTTGCGGATTGATCGATCCGTTCGCGAGATATGGCAGTTTGGAGGTAAGAAACGCTTGAGAAACTCAAAATTTTCGCAGTTCTGATGCTCGAAACGAGTGACTAGAACGGCCTAGGGGAGAAGTACGCATACCGTTGTAATCGGGCGAGTTTCTACTTTCAGATGCAACAGAAATTTTGCGGATTGATCAATCCGTTCGCGAGATATGGCAGTTTGGAGATAAGAAACGCTTGAGAAACTCAAAATTTTCGCAGTTCTGATGCTCGAAACGAGTAACTAGAACGGCCTAGGGGAAAAGTACGCTTACCGTTGTAATCGGGCGAGTTTCTACTTTCAGATGCAACAGAAATTTTGCGGATTAGTCGATCCGTTCGCGAGATATGGCAGTTTGGAGGTAAGAAACGCTCGAGAAACTCAAAATTTTCGCCGTTCTGATGCTCGAAACGAGTGACTAGAACGGCCTAGGGGAGAAGTATGCATACCGTTGTAATCGGGCGAGTTTCTACTTTCAGATGCAACAGAAATTTTGCGGATTGATCAATCCGTTCGCGAGATATGGCAGTTTGGAGGTAAGAAACGCTTGAGAAACTCAAAATTTTCGCAGTTTTGATGCTCGAAACGAGTGACTAGAACGGCCTAGGGGAGAAGTACGCATACCGTTGTAATCGGGCGAGTCTCTACTTTCAAATGCAACAGAAATTTTGCGGATTGGTCAATCCGTTCGCGAGATATGGCAGTTTGGAGGTAAGAAACGCTTGAGAAACTCAAAATTTTCGCAGTTCTGATGCTCGAAACGAATAACTGTAACGGCCTAGGGGAAAAATACACATACCGTTGTAATTGGGCGAGTCTCTACTTTCAGATGCAACCGAAATTTTGCGGATTGGTGAATCCGTTCGCGAGATATGGCAGTTTGGATGTAAGAAACGCTTGAGAAACTCAAAATTTTCACAGTTCTGATGCTCGAAACGAATAACTGTAACGGCCTTGGGGAAAACTACACATACCGTTGTAATCGGGCGAGTCTCTACTTTCAGATGCAACCGAAATTTTGCGGATTGGTGAATCCGTTCGCGAGATATGGCAGTTTGGAGGTAAGAAACGCTTGAGAAACTCAAAATTTTCGCAGTTCTCATGCTCGAAACGAATAACTAGAACGGCCTAGGGGAAAAGTGCGCATACCGTTCTAATCGGGCGAGCTTCTACTTTCAGATGCAACAGAAATTTTGCGGATTGATCGATCCGTTCGCGAGATATGGCAGTTTGGAGGTAAGAAACGCTTGAGAAACTCAAAATTTTCGCCATTCTGATGCTCGAAACGAATAACTAGAACGGCCTAGGGGAAAAGTGCGCATACCGTTCTAATCGGGCGAGTTTCTACTTTCAGGTGCAACAGAAATTTTGCGGATTGGTCGATCCGTTCGCGAGATATGGCAGTTTGGAGGTAAGAAACGCTTGAGAAATTCAAAATTTTCGCAGTTCTGATGCTCGAAACGAATAACTAGAACGGCCTAGGGGAAAACTACACCTACCGTTGTAATCGGGTGAGTTTCTACTTTCAGATGCAACAGAAATTTTGCGGATTGATCAATCCGTTCGCGAGATATGGCAGTTTGGAGGTAAGAAACGCTTGAGAAACTCAAAATTTTCGCCGTTCTGATGCTCGAAACGAATAACTAGAACGGCCTAGGGGAAAAGTGCGCATACCGTTCTAATCGGGCGAGTTTCTACTTTCAGATGCAACAGAAATTTTGCGGATTGGTCGATCCGTTCGCGAGATATGGCAGTTTGGAGATAAGAAACGCTTTAGAAACTCAAAATTTTCGCAGTTCTGATGCTCGAAACGAATAACTAGAACGGCCCAGGGGAAAAGTGCGCATACCGTTGTAATCGGGCGAGTTTCTACTTTCAGATGCAACAGAAATTATGCGGATTGGTCAATCCGTTCGCGAGATATGGCAGTTTGGAGATAAGAAACGCTTTAGAAACTCAAAATTTTCGCAGTTCTGATGCTCGACACGAATAACTAGAACGGCCCAGGGGAGAAGTACGCATACCGTTGTAATCGGGCGAGTTTCTACTTTCAGATGCAACAGAAATTTTGCGGATTGGTCAATCCGTTCGCGAGATATGGCAGTTTGGAGGTATGAAACGCTTGCGAAACTCAAAATTTTCGCAGTTCTGATGCTCGAAACGAATAACTAGAACGGCCTAGGGGAAAAGTGCGCATACCGTTGTAATCGGGCGAGTTTCTACTTTCAGATGCAACAGAAATTTTGCGGATTGATCAATCCGTTCGCGAGATATGGCAGTTTGGAGATAAGAAACGCTTTAGAAACTCAAAATTTTCGCAGTTCTGATGCTCGACACGAATAACTAGAACGGCCCAGGGTAGAAGTACGCATACCGTTGTAATCGGGCGAGTTTCTACTTTCAGATGCAACAGAAATTTTGCGGATTGATCAATCCGTTCGCGAGATATGGCAGTTTGGAGATAAGAAACGCTTGAGAAACTCAAAATTTTCGCAGTTCTGATGCTCGAAACGAATAACTAGAACGGCCTAGGGGAAAAGTGCGCATAGCGTTGTAATCGGGCGAGTTTTTACTTTCAGATGCAACAGAAATTTTGCGGATCGGTCAATCCGTTCGCGAGATATGGCAGTTTGGATGTAAGAAACGCTTGAGAAACTAAAAATTTTCACAGTTCTGATGCTCGAAACGAATAACTGTAACGGCCTAGGGGAAAACTACACATACCGTTGAAATCGGGCGAGTCTCTACTTTCAGATGCAACCGAAATTTTGCGGATTGGTGAATCCGTTCGCGAGATATGGCAGTTTGGAGGTAAGAAACGCTTGAGAAACTCAAAATTTTCGCAGTTCTGATGCTCGAAACGAATAACTAGAACGGCCTAGGGGAAAAGTGCGCATACCGTTGTAATCGGGCGAGTTTCTACTTTCAGATGCAACAGAAATTTTGCGGATTGATCAATCCGTTCGCGAGATATGGCAGTTTGGATGTAAGGAACGCTTGAGAAACTCAAAATTTTCGCAGTTCTGATGCTCGAAACGAATAACTGGAACAGCCTAGGGGAAAACTACACATACCGTTGTAATCGGGCGAGTCTCTACTTTCAGATGCAACAGAAATTTTGCGGATTGGTCAATCCGTTCGCGAGATATGGCAGTTTGGAGATAAGAAACGCTTTAGAAACTCAAAATTTTCGCAGCTCTGATGCTCGACACGAATAACTAGAACGGCCCAGGGGAGAAGTACGCATACCATTGTAATCGGGCGAGTCTCTACTTTCAGATGCAACCGAAATTTTGCGGATTGGTGAATCCGTTCGCGAGATATGGCAGTTTGGAGGTAAGAAACGCTTGAGAAACTCAAAATTTTCGCAGTTCTCATGCTCGAAACGAATAACTAGAACGGCCTAGGGGAAAAGTGCGCATACCGTTGTAATCGGGCGAGTTTCTACTTTCAGATGCAACAGAAATTTTGCGGATCGGTCAATCCGTTCGCGAGATATGGCAGTTTGGATGTAAGAAACGCTTGAGAAACTCAAAATTTTCGCAGTTCTGATGCTCGAAACGAATAAATGGAACAGCCTAGGGGAAAACTACACATACCGTTGTAATCGGGCGAGTCTCTACTTTCAGATGCAACAGAAATTTTGCGGATTGGTCAATCCGTTCGGGAGATATGGCAGTTTGGAAGTAAGAAACGCTTGATATACTCAAAATTTTCGCAGTTCTGATGCTCGAAACGAATGACTAGAACGGCCCAGGGGAGAAGTACGCATACCGTTGTAATCGGGCGAGTTTCTACTTTCAGATGCAACAGAAATTTTCCGGATTGATCAATCCGTTCGCGAGATATGGCAGTTTGGAGATAAGAAACGCTTGAGAAACTCAAAATTTTCGCAGTTCTGATGCTCGAAACGAGTGACTAGAACGGCCTAGGGGAGAAGTACGCATACCGTTGTAATCGGGCGAGTTTCTACTTTCAGATGCAACAGAAATTTTGCGGATTGATCAATCCGTTCGCGAGATATGGCAGTTTGGAGATAAGAAACGCTTGAGAAACTCAAAATTTTCGCAGTTCTGATGCTCGAAACGAGTAACTAGAACGGCCTAGGGGAAAAGTACGCTTACCGTTGTAATCGGGCGAGTTTCTACTTTCAGATGCAACAGAAATTTTGCGGATTAGTCGATCCGTTCGCGAGATATGGCAGTTTGGAGGTAAGAAACGCTTGAGAAACTCAAAATTTTCGCCGTTCTGATGCTCGAAACGAGTGACTAGAACGGCCTAGGGGAGAAGTATGCATACCGTTGTAATCGGGCGAGTTTCTACTTTCAGATGCAACAGAAATTTTGCGGATTGATCAATCCGTTCGCGAGATATGGCAGTTTGGAGGTAAGAAACGCTTGAGAAACTCAAAATTTTCGCCGTTCTGATGCTCGAAACGAGTGACTAGAACGGCCTAGGGGAGAAGTATGCATACCGTTGTAATCGGGCGAGTTTCTACTTTCAGATGCAACAGAAATTTTGCGGATTGATCAATCCGTTCGCGAGATATGGCAGTTTGGAGATAAGAAACGCTTGAGAAACTCAAAATTTTCGCAGTTTTGATGCTCGAAACGAGTGACTAGAACGGCCTAGGGGAGAAGTACGCATACCGTTGTAATCGGGCGAGTCTCTACTTTCAAATGCAACAGAAATTTTGCGGATTGGTCAATCCGTTCGCGAGATATGGCAGTTTGGAGGTAAGAAACGCTTGAGAAACTCAAAATTTTCGCAGTTCTGATGCTCGAAACGAATAACTGTAACGGCCTAGGGGAAAAATACACATACCGTTGTAATTGGGCGAGTCTCTACTTTCAGATGCAACCGAAATTTTGCGGATTGGTGAATCCGTTCGCGAGATATGGCAGTTTGGATGTAAGAAACGCTTGAGAAACTCAAAATTTTCACAGTTCTGATGCTCGAAACGAATAACTGTAACGGCCTAGGGGAAAACTACACATCCCGTTGTAATCGGGCGAGTCTCTACTTTCAGATGCAACCGAAATTTTGCGGATTGGTGAATCCGTTCGCGAGATATGGCAGTTTGGAGGTAAGAAACGCTTGAGAAACTCAAAATTTTCGCAGTTCTCATGCTCGAAACGAATAACTAGAACGGCCTAGGGGAAAAGTGCGCATACCGTTCTAATCGGGCGAGCTTCTACTTTCAGATGCAACAGAAATTTTGCGGATTGATCGATCCGTTCGCGAGATATGGCAGTTTGGAGGTAAGAAACGCTTGAGAAACTCAAAATTTTCGCCATTCTGATGCTCGAAACGAATAACTAGAACGGCCTAGGGGAAAAGTGCGCATACCGTTCTAATCGGGCGAGTTTCTACTTTCAGATGCAACAGAAATTTTGCGGATTGGTCGATCCGTTCCCGAGATATGGCAGTTTGGAGGTAAGAAACGCTTGAGAAACTCAAAATTTTCGCAGTTCTGATGCTCGAAACGAATAACTAGAACGGCCTAGGGGAAAAGTGCGCATACCGTTGTAATCGGGCGAGTTTCTACTTTCAGACGCAACAGAAATTTTGCGGATTAGTCAATCCGTTCGCGAGATATGGCAGTTTGGAGGTAAGAAACGCTTGAGAAATTCAAAATTTTCGCAGTTCTGATGCTCGAAACGAATAACTAGAACGGCCTAGGGGAAAACTACACCTACCGTTGTAATCGGGTGAGTTTCTACTTTCAGATGCAACAGAAATTTTGCGGATTGATCAATCCGTTCGCGAGATATGGCAGTTTGGAGGTAAGAAACGCTTGAGAAACTCAAAATTTTCGCAGTTTTGTTGCTCGAAACGAGTGACTAGAACGGCCTAGGGGAGAAGTACGCATACCGTTGTAATCGGGCGAGTCTCTACTTTCAAATGCAACAGAAATTTTGCGGATTGGTCAATCCGTTCGCGAGATATGGCAGTTTGGAGGTAAGAAACGCTTGAGAAACTCAAAATTTTCGCAGTTCTGATGCTCGAAACGAATAACTGTAACGGCCTAGGGGAAAAATACACATGCCGTTGTAATCGGGCGAGTCTCTACTTTCAGATGCAACCGAAATTTTGCGGATTGGTGAATCCGTTCGCGAGATATGGCAGTTTGGAGGTAAGAAACGCTTGAGAAACTCAAAATTTTCGCAGTTCTCATGCTCGAAACGAATAACTAGAACGACCTAGGGGAAAAGTGCGCATACCGTTGTAATCGGGCGAGTTTCTACTTTCAGATGCAACAGAAATTTTGCGGATCGGTCAATCCGTTCGCGAGATATGGCAGTTTGGATGTAAGAAACGCTTGAGAAACTCAAAATTTTCGCAGTTCTGATGCTCGAAACGAATAACTAGAACGGCCTAGGGGAAAAGTGCGCATACCGTTGTAATCGGGCGAGTTTCTACTTTCAGATGCAACAGAAATTTTGCGGATTGATCAATCCGTTCGCGAGATATGGCAGTTTGGAGATAAGAAACGCTTTAGAAACTCAAAATTTTCGCAGTTCTGATGCTCGACACGAATAACTAGAACGGCCCAGGGGAGAAGTACGCATACCGTTGTAATCGGGCGAGTTTCTACTTTCAGATGCAACAGAAATTTTGCGGATTGATCAATCTGTTCGCGAGATATGGCAGTTTGGAGATAAGAAACGCTTGAGAAACTCAAAATTTTCGCAGTTTTGATGCTCGAAACGAGTGACTAGAACGGCCTAGGGGAGAAGTACGCATACCGTTGTAATCGGGCGAGTCTCTACTTTCAAATGCAACAGAAATTTTGCGGATTGGTCAATCCGTTCGCGAGATATGGCAGTTTGGAGGTAAGAAACGCTTGAGAAACTCAAAATTTTCGCAGTTCTGATGCTCGAAACGAATAACTGTAACGGCCTAGGGGAAAAATACACATACCGTTGTAATCGGGCGAGTCTCTACTTTCAGATGCAACCGAAATTTTGCGGATTGGTGAATCCGTTCGCGAGATATGGCAGTTTGGATGT
This sequence comes from Ptiloglossa arizonensis, assembly GCF_051014685.1. Taxonomy (NCBI): domain Eukaryota; kingdom Metazoa; phylum Arthropoda; class Insecta; order Hymenoptera; family Colletidae; genus Ptiloglossa; species Ptiloglossa arizonensis. Next base: position 339,641 of record NW_027478807.1, read on the forward strand.
AAGAAACGCTTGAGAAACTCAAAATTTTCACAGTTCTGATGCTCGAAACGAATAACTGTAACGGCCTAGGGGAAAACTACACATACCGTTGTAATCGGGCGAGTCTCTACTTTCAGATGCAACCGAAATTTTGCGGATTGGTGAATCCGTTCGCGAGATATGGCAGTTTGGAGGTAAGAAACGCTTGAGAAACTCAAAATTTTCGCAGTTCTGATGCTCGAAACGAATAACTAGAACGGCCTTGGGGAAAAGTGCGCATACCGTTGTAATCGGGCGAGCTTCTACTTTCAGATGCAACAGAAATTTTGCGGATTGGTCAATCCGTTCGCGAGATATGGCAGTTTGGAGGTAAGAAACGCTTGAGAAACTCAAAATTTTCGCAGTTCTGATGCTCGAAACGAATAACTAGAACGGCCTAGGGGAAAACTACACCTACCGTTGTAATCGGGCGAATTTCTACTTTCAGATGCAACAGAAATTTTGCGGATTGATCAATCCGTTCGCGAGATATGGCAGTTTGGAGGTAAGAAACGCTTGAGAAACTCAAAATTTTCGCCGTTCTGATGCTCGAAACGAATAACTAGAACGGCCTAGGGGAAAAGTGCGCATACCGTTGTAATCGGGCGAGTTTCTACTTTCAGATGCAACAGAAATTTTGCGGATCGGTCAATCCGTTCGCGAGATATGGCAGTTTGGAGATAAGAAACGCTTGAGAAACTCAAAATTTTCGCAGTTTTGTTGCTCGAAACGAGTGACTAGAACGGCCTAGGGGAGAAGTACGCATACCGTTGTAATCGGGCGAGTCTCTACTTTCAAATGCAACAGAAATTTTGCGGATTGATCAATCCGTTCGCGAGATATGGCAGTTTGGAGGTAAGAAACGCTTGAGAAACTCAAAATTTTCGCCGTTCTGATGCTCGAAACGAATAACTAGAACGGCCTAGCGGAAATGTGCGCATACCGTTCTAATCGGGCGTGTTTCTACTTTCAGATGCAACAGAAATTTTGCGGATTGGTCGATCCGTTCGCGAGATATGGCAGTTTGGAAGTAAGAAACGCTTGAGAAACTCAAAATTTTCGCAGTTCTGATTCTCGAAACAAATGACTAGAACGGCCTAGGGGAGAAGTATGCATACCGTTGTAATCGGGCGAGTTTCTACTTTCAGATGCAACAGAAATTTTGCGGATTGATCAATCCGTTCGCGAGATATGGCAGTTTGGAGATAAGAAACGCTTGAGAAACTCAAAATTTTCGCAGTTTTGTTGCTCGAAACGAGTGACTAGAACGGCCTAGGGGAGAAGTACGCATACCGTTGTAATCGGGCGAGTCTCTACTTTCAAATGCAACAGAAATTTTGCGGATTGGTCAATCCGTTCGCGAGATATGGCAGTTTGGAGGTAAGAAACGCTTGAGAAACTCAAAATTTTCGCAGTTCTGATGCTCGAAACGAATAACTGTAACGGCCTAGGGGAAAAATACACATGCCGTTGTAATCGGGCGAGTCTCTACTTTCAGATGCAACCGAAATTTTGCGGATTGGTGAATCCGTTCGCGAGATATGGCAGTTTGGAGGTAAGAAACGCTTGAGAAACTCAAAATTTTCGCAGTTCTCATGCTCGAAACGAATAACTAGAACGACCTAGGGGAAAAGTGCGCATACCGTTGTAATCGGGCGAGTTTCTACTTTCAGATGCAACAGAAATTTTGCGGATCGGTCAATCCGTTCGCGAGATATGGCAGTTTGGATGTAAGAAACGCTTGAGAAACTCAAAATTTTCGCAGTTCTGATGCTCGAAACGAATAACTAGAACGGCCTAGGGGAAAAGTGCGCATACCGTTGTAATCGGGCGAGTTTCTACTTTCAGATGCAACAGAAATTTTGCGGATTGATCAATCCGTTCGCGAGATATGGCAGTTTGGAGATAAGAAACGCTTTAGAAACTCAAAATTTTCGCAGTTCTGATGCTCGACACGAATAACTAGAACGGCCCAGGGGAGAAGTACGCATACCGTTGTAATCGGGCGAGTTTCTACTTTCAGATGCAACAGAAATTTTGCGGATTGATCAATCTGTTCGCGAGATATGGCAGTTTGGAGATAAGAAACGCTTGAGAAACTCAAAATTTTCGCAGTTTTGATGCTCGAAACGAGTGACTAGAACGGCCTAGGGGAGAAGTACGCATACCGTTGTAATCGGGCGAGTCTCTACTTTCAAATGCAACAGAAATTTTGCGGATTGGTCAATCCGTTCGCGAGATATGGCAGTTTGGAGGTAAGAAACGCTTGAGAAACTCAAAATTTTCGCAGTTCTGATGCTCGAAACGAATAACTGTAACGGCCTAGGGGAAAAATACACATACCGTTGTAATCGGGCGAGTCTCTACTTTCAGATGCAACCGAAATTTTGCGGATTGGTGAATCCGTTCGCGAGATATGGCAGTTTGGATGTAAGAAACGCTTGAGAAACTCAAAATTTTCACAGTTCTGATGCTCGAAACGAATAACTGTAACGGCCTAGGGGAAAACTACACATACCGTTGTAATCGGGCGAGTCTCTACTTTCAGATGCAACCGAAATTTTGCGGATTGGTGAATCCGTTCGCGAGATATGGCAGTTTGGAGGTAAGAAACGCTTGAGAAACTCAAAATTTTCGCAGTTCTGATGCTCGAAACGAATAACTAGAACGGCCTTGGGGAAAAGTGCGCATACCGTTGTAATCGGGCGAGCTTCTACTTTCAGATGCAACAGAAATTTTGCGGATTGGTCAATCCGTTCGCGAGATATGGCAGTTTGGAGGTAAGAAACGCTTGAGAAACTCAAAATTTTCGCAGTTCTGATGCTCGAAACGAATAACTAGAACGGCCTAGGGGAAAACTACACCTACCGTTGTAATCGGGCGAATTTCTACTTTCAGATGCAACAGAAATTTTGCGGATTGATCAATCCGTTCGCGAGATATGGCAGTTTGGAGGTAAGAAACGCTTGAGAAACTCAAAATTTTCGCCGTTCTGATGCTCGAAACGAATAACTAGAACGGCCTAGGGGAAAAGTGCGCATACCGTTGTAATCGGGCGAGTTTCTACTTTCAGATGCAACAGAAATTTTGCGGATCGGTCAATCCGTTCGCGAGATATGGCAGTTTGGAGATAAGAAACGCTTGAGAAACTCAAAATTTTCGCAGTTTTGATGCTCGAAACGAGTGACTAGAACGGGCTAGGGGAGAAGTACGCATACCGTTGTAATCGGGCGAGTCTCTACTTTCAAATGCAACAGAAATTTTGCGGATTGATCAATCTGTTCGCGAGATATGGCAGTTTGGAGATAAGAAACGCTTGAGAAACTCAAAATTTTCGCAGTTTTGATGCTCGAAACGAGTGACTAGAACGGCCTAGGGGAGAAGTACGCATACCGTTGTAATCGGGCGAGTCTCTACTTTCAAATGCAACAGAAATTTTGCGGATTGGTCAATCCGTTCGGGAGATATGGCAGTTTGGAAGTAAGAAACGCTGGATATACTCAAAATTTTCGCAGTTCTGATGCTCGAAACGAATGACTAGAACGGCCCAGGGGAGAAGTACGCATACCGTTGTAATCGGGCGAGTTTCTACTTTCAGATGCAACAGAAATTTTCCGGATTGATCAATCCGTTCGCGAGATATGGCAGTTTGGAGATAAGAAACGCTTGAGAAACTCAAAATTTTCGCAGTTCTGATGCTCGAAACGAGTGACTAGAACGGCCTAGGGGAGAAGTACGCATACCGTTGTAATCGGGCGAGTTTCTACTTTCAGATGCAACAGAAATTTTGCGGATTGATCAATCCGTTCGCGAGATATGGCAGTTTGGAGATAAGAAACGCTTTAGAAACTCAAAATTTTCGCAGTTCTGATGCTCGAAACGAATAACGAGAACGGCCTAGGGGAGAAGTACGCATACCGTTGTAATCGAGCGAGTCTCTACTTTCAAATGCAACAGAAATTTTGCGGATTGGTCAATCCGTTCGCGAGATATGGCAGTTTGGAGGTAAGAAACGCTTGAGAAACTCAAAATTTTCGCAGTTCTGATGCTCGAAACGAATAACTGTAACGGCCTAGGGGAAAAATACACATACCGTTGTAATCGGGCGAGTCTCTACTTTCAGATGCAACCGAAATTTTGCGGATTGGTGAATCCGTTCGCGAGATATGGCAGTTTGGATGTAAGAAACGCTTGAGAAACTCAAAATTTTCACAGTTCTGATGCTCGAAACGAATAACTGTAACGGCCTAGGGGAAAACTACACATACCGTTGTAATCGGGCGAGTCTCTACTTTCAGATGCAACCGAAATTTTGCGGATTGGTGAATCCGTTCGCGAGATATGGCAGTTTGGAGGTAAGAAACGCTTGAGAAACTCAAAATTTTCGCAGTTCTGATGCTCGAAACGAATAACTAGAACGGCCTAGGGGAAAAGTGCGCAAACCGTTGTAATCGAGCGAGTTTCTACTTTCAGATGCAACAGAAATTTTGCGGATCGGTCAATCCGTTCGCGAGATATGGCAGTTTGGATGTAAGAAACGCTTGAGAAACTCAAAATTTTCGCAGTTCTGATGCTCGAAACGAATAACTAGAACGGCCTAGGGGAAAAGTGCGCATACCGTTGTAATCGGGCGAGTTTCTACTTTCAGATGCAACAGAAATTTTGCGGATCGGTCAATCCGTTCGCGAGATATGGCAGTTTGGAGATAAGAAACGCTTGAGAAACTCAAAATTTTCGCAGTTTTGATGCTCGAAACGAGTGACTAGAACGGGCTAGGGGAGAAGTACGCATACCGTTGTAATCGGGCGAGTCTCTACTTTCAAATGCAACAGAAATTTTGCGGATTGGTCAATCCGTTCGGGAGATATGGCAGTTTGGAAGTAAGAAACGCTTGATATACTCAAAATTTTCGCAGTTCTGATGCTCGAAACGAATGACTAGAACGGCCCAGGGGAGAAGTACGCATACCGTTGTAATCGGGCGAGTTTCTACTTTCAGATGCAACAGAAATTTTGCGGATTGATCAATCCGTTCGCGAGATATGGCAGTTTGGAGATAAGAAACGCTTTAGAAACTCAAAATTTTCGCAGTTCTGATGCTCGAAACGAATAACTAGAACGGCCTAGGGGAGAAGTACGCATACCGTTGTAATCGGGCGGGTCTCTACTTTCAAATGCAACAGAAATTTTGCGGATTGGTCAATCCGTTCGCGAGATATGGCAGTTTGGAGGTAAGAAACGCTTGAGAAACTCAAAATTTTCGCAGTTCTGATGCTCGAAACGAATAACTGTAACGGCCTAGGGGAAAAATACACATACCGTTGTAATCGGGCGAGTCTCTACTTTCAGATGCAACCGAAATTTTGCGGATTGGTGAATCCGTTCGCGAGATATGGCAGTTTGGATGTAAGAAACGCTTGAGAAACTCAAAATTTTCACAGTTCTGATGCTCGAAACGAATAACTGTAACGGCCTAGGGGAAAACTACACATACCGTTGTAATCGGGCGAGTCTCTACTTTCAGATGCAACCGAAATTTTGCGGATTGGTGAATCCGTTCGCGAGATATGGCAGTTTGGAGGTAAGAAACGCTTGAGAAACTCAAAATTTTCGCAGTTCTGATGCTCGAAACGCATAACTAGAACGGCCTTGGGGAAAAGTGCGCATACCGTTGTAATCGGGCGAGTTTCTACTTTCAGATGCAACAGAAATTTTGCGGATCGGTCAATCCGTTCGCGAGATATGGCAGTTTGGAGATAAGAAACGCTTGAGAAACTCAAAATTTTCGCAGTTTTGATGCTCGAAACGAGTGACTAGAACGGGCTAGGGGAGAAGTACGCATACCGTTGTAATCGGGCGAGTCTCTACTTTCAAATGCAACAGAAATTTTGCGGATTGGTCAATCCGTTCGGGAGATATGGCAGTTTGGAAGTAAGAAACGCTTGATATACTCAAAATTTTCGCAGTTCTGATGCTCGAAACGAATGACTAGAACGGCCCAGGGGAGAAGTACGCATACCGTTGTAATCGGGCGAGTTTCTACTTTCAGATGCAACAGAAATTTTCCGGATTGATCAATCCGTTCGCGAGATATGGCAGTTTGGAGATAAGAAACGCGTGAGAAACTCAAAATTTTCGCAGTTCTGATGCTCGAAACGAGTGACTAGAACGGCCTAGGGGAGAAGTACGCATACCGTTGTAATCGGGCGAGTTTCTACTTTCAGATGCAACAAAAATTTTGCGGATTGATCAATCCGTTCGCGAGATATGGCAGTTTGGAAATAAGAAACGCTTTAGAAACTCAAAATTTTCGCAGTTCTGATGCTCGAAACGAATAACTAGAACGGCCTAGGGGAGAAGTACGCATACCGTTGTAATCGGGCGAGTCTCTACTTTCAAATGCAACAGAAATTTTGCGGATTGGTCAATCCGTTCGCGAGATATGGCAGTTTGGAGGTAAGAAACGCTTGAGAAACTCAAAATTTTCGCAGTTCTGATGCTCGAAACGAATAACTGTAACGGCCTAGGGGAAAAATACACATACCGTTGTAATCGGGCGAGTCTCTACTTTCAGATGCAACCGAAATTTTGCGGATTGGTGAATCCGTTCGCGAGATATGGCAGTTTGGATGTAAGAAACGCTTGAGAAACTCAAAATTTTCACAGTTCTGATGCTCGAAACGAATAACTGTAACGGCCTAGGGGAAAACTACACATACCGTTGTAATCGGGCGAGTCTCCACTTTCAGATGCAACCGAAATTTTGCGGATTGGTGAATCCGTTCGCGAGATATGGCAGTTTGGAGGTAAGAAACGCTTGAGAAACTCAAAATTTTCGCAGTTCTGATGCTCGAAACGAATAACTAGAACGGCCTTGGGGAAAAGTGCGCATACCGTTGTAATCGGGCGAGTTTCTACTTTCAGATGCAACAGAAATTTTGCGGATCGGTCAATCCGTTCGCGAGATATGGCAGTTTGGATGTAAGAAACGCTTGAGAAACTCAAAATTTTCGCAGTTCTGATGCTCGAAACGAATAACTAGAACGGCCTTGGGGAAAAGTGCGCATACCGTTGTAATCGGGCGAGTTTCTACTTTCAGATGCAACAGAAATTTTGCGGATCGGTCAATCCGTTCGCGAGATATGGCAGTTTGGATGTAAGAAACGCTTGAGAAACTCAAAATTTTCGCAGTTCTGATGCTCGAAACGAATAACTGGAACAGCCTAGGGGAAAACTACACATACCGTTGTAATCGGGCGAGTCTCTACTTTCAGATGCAACAGAAATTTTGCGGATTGATCAATCCGTTCGGGAGATATGGCAGTTTGGAAGTAAGAAACGCTTGAGAAACTCAAAATTTTCACAGTTCTGATGCTCGAAACGAATAACTAGAACGGCCTAGGGGAAAACTACACATACCGTTGTAATCGGGCGAGTCTCTACTTTCAGATGCAACCGAAATTTTGCGGATTGGTGAATCCGTTCGCGAGATATGGCAGTTTGGAAGTAAGAAACGCTTGAGAAACTCAAAATTTTCGCAGTTCTGATGCTCGAAACGAATAACTAGAACGGCCTAGGGGAAAAGTGCGCATACCGTTGTAATCGGGCGAGTTTCTACTTTCAGATGCAACAGAAAGTTTGCGGATTGATCAATCCGTTCGCGAGATATGGCAGTTTGGAGATAAGAAACGCTTTAGAAACTCAAAATTTTCGCAGTTCTGATGCTCGAAACGAATAACTAGAACGGCCCAGGGGAAAAGTGCGCATACCGTTGTAATCGGGCGAGTTTCTACTTTTAGATGCAACAGAAATTATGCGGATTGGTCAATCCGTTCGCGAGATATGGCAGTTTGGAGATAAGAAACGCTTTAGAAACTCAAAATTTTCGCAGTTCTGATGCTCGACACGAATAACTAGAACGGCCCAGGGGAGAAGTACGCATACCGTTGTAATCGGGCGAGTTTCTACTTTCAGATGCAACAGAAATTTTGCGGATTGATCAATCCGTTCGCGAGATACGGCAGTTTGGAGATAAGAAACGCTTGAGAAACTCAAAATTTTCGCAGTTCTGATGCTCGAAACGAGTAACAAGAACGGCCTAGGGGAAAAGTACGCTTACCGTTGTAATCGGGCGAGTTTCTACTTTCAGATGCAACAGAAATTTTGCGGATTAGTCGATCCGTCAGCGAGATATGGCAGTTTGGAGGTAAGAAATGCTTGAGAAACTCAAAATTTTCGCCGTTCTGATGCTCGAAACGAATAACTAGAACGGCCTAGGGGAAAAGTGCGCATACCGTTGTAATCGGGCGAGTTTCTACTTTCAGATGCAACAGAAATTTTGCGGATTGGTCAATCCGTTCGCGAGATATGGCAGTTTGGAGGTAAGAAACGCTTGAGAAACTCAAAATTTTCGCAGTTCTGATGCTCGAAACGAATAACTAGAACGGCCTAGGGGAAAACTACACCTACCGTTGTAATCGGGCGAGTTTCTACTTTCAGATGCAACAGAAATTTTGCGGATTGATCAATCCGTTCGCGAGATATGGCAGTTTGGAAGTAAGAAACGCTTGAGAAACTCAAAATTTTCGCAGTTCTGATTCTCGAAACGAATGACTAGAACGGCCTAGGGGAGAAGTATGCATACCGTTGTAATCGGGTGAGTTTCTACTTTCAGATGCAACAGAAATTTTGCGGATTGATCAATCCGTTCGCGAGATATGGCAGTTTGGAGATAAGAAACGCTTGAGAAACTCAAAATTTTCGCAGTTTTGATGCTCGAAACGAGTGACTAGAACGGCCTAGGGGAGAAGTACGCATACCGTTGTAATCGGGCGAGTCTCTACTTTCAAATGCAACAGAAATTTTGCGGATTGATCAATCCGTTCGCGAGATATGGCAGTTTGGAGATAAGAAACGCTTTAGAAACTCAAAATTTTCGCAGTTCTGATGCTCGACACGAATAACTAGAACGGCCCAGGGGAAAACTGCACCTACCGTTGTTATCGGGCGAGTTTCCACTTTCAGATGCAACCGAAATTTTGCGGATTGGTGAATCCGTTCGCGAGATATGGCAGTTTGGATGTAAGAAACGCTTGAGAAACTCAAAATTTTCACAGTTCTGATGCTCGAAACGAATAACTGTAACGGCCTAGGGGAAAACTACACATACCGTTGTAATCGGGCGAGTCTCTACTTTCAGATGCAACCGAAATTTTGCGGATTGGTGAATCCGTTCGCGAGATATGGCAGTTTGGAGGTAAGAAACGCTTGAGAAACTCAAAATTTTCGCAGTTCTGATGCTCGAAACGAATAACTAGAACGGCCTTGGGGAAAAGTGCGCATACCGTTGTAATCGGGCGAGTTTCTACTTTCAGATGCAACAGAAATTTTGCGGATCGGTCAATCCGTTCGCGAGATATGGCAGTTTGGATGTAAGAAACGCTTGAGAAACTCAAAATTTTCGCAGTTCTGATGCTCGAAACGAATAACTAGAACGGCCCAGGGGAGAAGTACGCATACCGTTGTAATCGGGCGAGTTTCTACTTTCAGATGCAACAGAAATTTTGCGGATTGATCAATCTGTTCGCGAGATATGGCAGTTTGGAGATAAGAAACGCTTGAGAAACTCAAAATTTTCGCAGTTTTGATGCTCGAAACGAGTGACTAGAACGGCCTAGGGGAGAAGTACGCATACCGTTGTAATCGGGCGAGTCTCTACTTTCAAATGCAACAGAAATTTTGCGGATTGGTCAATCCGTTCGGGAGATATGGCAGTTTGGAAGTAAGAAACGCTTTAGAAACTCAAAATTTTCGCAGTTCTGATGCTCGACACGAATAACTAGAACGGCCCAGGGGAGAAGTACGCATACCGTTGTAATCGGGCGAGTTTCTACTTTCAGATGCAACAGAAATTTTGCGGATTGATCAATCCGTTCGCGAGATATGGCAGTTTGGAGATAAGAAACGCTTGAGAAACTCAAAATTTTCGCAGTTCTGATGCTCGAAACGAGTAACAAGAACGGCCTAGGGGAAAAGTACGCTTACCGTTGTAATCGGGCGAGTTTCTACTTTCAGATGCAACAGAAATTTTGCGGATTAGTCGATCCGTCAGCGAGATATGGCAGTTTGGAGGTAAGAAACGCTTGAGAAACTCAAAATTTTCGCCGTTCTGATGCTCGAAACGAATAACTAGAACGGCCTAGGGGAAAAGTGCGCATACCGTTGTAATCGGGCGAGTTTCTACTTTCAGATGCAACAGAAATTTTGCGGATTGGTCAATCCGTTCACGAGATATGGCAGTTTGGAGGTAAGAAACGCTTGAGAAACTCAAAATTTTCGCAGTTCTGATGCTCGAAACGAATAACTAGAACGGCCTAGGGGAAAACTACACCTACCGTTGTAATCGGGCGAGTTTCTACTTTCAGATGCAACAGAAATTTTGCGGATTGATCAATCCGTTCGCGAGATATGGCAGTTTGGAAGTAAGAAACGCTTGAGAAACTCAAAATTTTCGCAGTTCTGATTCTCGAAACGAATGACTAGAACGGCCTAGGGGAGAAGTATGCATACCGTTGTAATCGGGCGAGTTTCTACTTTCAGATGCAACAGAAATTTTGCGAATTGATCAATCCGTTCGCGAGATATGGCAGATTGGAGATAAGAAACGCTTGAGAAACTCAAAATTTTCGCAGTTTTGATGCTCGAAACGAGTGACAAGAACGGCCTAGGGGAGAAGTACGCATACCGTTGTAATCGGGCGAGTTTCTACTTTCAGATGCAACAGAAATTTTCCGGATTGATCAATCCGTTCGCGAGATATGGCAGTTTGGAGATAAGAAACGCTTGAGAAACTCAAAATTTTCGCAGTTCTGATGCTCGAAACGAATAACTAGAACGGCCCAGGGGAAAAGTGCGCATACCGTTGTAATCGGGCGAGTTTCTACTTTCAGATGCAACAGAAATTATGCGGATTGGTCAATCCGTTCGCGAGATATGGCAGTTTGGAGATAAGAAACGCTTTAGAAACTCAAAATTTTCGCAGTTCTGATGCTCGACACGAATAACTAGAACGGCCCAGGGGAGAAGTACGCATACCGTTGTAATCGGGCGAGTTTCTACTTTCAGATGCAACAGAAATTTTGCGGATTGATCAATCCGTTCGCGAGATATGGCAGTTTGGAGATAAGAAACGCTTGAGAAACTCAAAATTTTCGCAGTTCTGATGCTCGAAACGAGTAACAAGAACGGCCTAGGGGAAAAGTACGCTTACCGTTGTAATCGGGCGAGTTTCTACTTTCAGATGCAACAGAAATTTTGCGGATTAGTCGATCCGTCAGCGAGATATGGCAGTTTGGAGGTAAGAAACGCTTGAGAAACTCAAAATTTTCGCCGTTCTGATGCTCGAAACGAATAACTAGAACGGCCTAGGGGAAAAGTGCGCATACCGTTGTAATCGGGCGAGTTTCTACTTTCAGATGCAACAGAAATTTTGCGGATTGGTCAATCCGTTCACGAGATATGGCAGTTTGGAGGTAAGAAACGCTTGAGAAACTCAAAATTTTCGCAGTTCTGATGCTCGAAACGAATAACTAGAACGGCCTAGGGGAAAACTACACCTACCGTTGTAATCGGGCGAGTTTCTACTTTCAGATGCAACAGAAATTTTGCGGATTGATCAATCCGTTCGCGAGATATGGCAGTTTGGAAGTAAGAAACGCTTGAGAAACTCAAAATTTTCGCAGCTCTGATTCTCGAAACGAATGACTAGAACGGCCTAGGGGAGAAGTATGCATACCGTTGTAATCGGGCGAGTTTCTACTTTCAGATGCAACAGAAATTTTGCGGATTGATCAATCCGTTCGCGAGATATGGCAGATTGGAGATAAGAAACGCTTGAGAAACTCAAAATTTTCGCAGTTTTGATGCTCGAAACGAGTGACTAGAACGGCCTAGGGGAGAAGTACGCATACCGTTGTAATCGGGCGAGTCTCTACTTTCAAATGCAACAGAAATTTTGCGGATTGGTCAATCCGTTCGCGAGATATGGCAGTTTGGAGGTAAGAAACGCTTGAGAAACTCAAAATTTTCGCAGTTCTGATGCTCGAAACGAATAACTGTAACGGCCTAGGGGAAAACTACACATACCGTTGTAATCGGGCGAGTCTCTACTTTCAGATGCAACCGAAATTTTGCGGATTGGTGAATCCGTTCGCGAGATATGGCAGTTTGGAGGTAAGAAACGCTTGAGAAACTCAAAATTTTCGCAGTTCTCATGCTCGAAACGAATAACTGTAACGGCCTAGGGGAAAACTACACATACCGTTGTAATCGGGCGAGTCTCTACTTTCAGGTGCAACCGAAATTTTGCGGATTGGTGAATCCGTTCGCGAGATATGGCAGTTTGGAGGTAAGAAACGCTTGAGAAACTCAAAATTTTCGCAGTTCTGATGCTCGAAACGAATAACTAGAACGGCCTAGGGGAAAAGTACGCATACCGTTGTAATCGGGCGAGTTTCTACTTTCAGATGCAACAGAAATTTTGCGGATCGGTCAATCCTTTCGCGAGATATGGCAGTTTGGATGTAAGAAACGCTTGAGAAATTCAAAATTTTCGCAGTTCTGATGCTCGAAACGAATAACTGGAACGGCCTAGTGGAAAACTACACATACCGTTGTAATCGGGCGAGTCTCTACTTTCAGATGCAACAGAAATTTTCCGGATTGGTCAATCCGTTCGCGAGATATGGCAGTTTGGAGGTAAGAAACGCTTGAGAAACTCAAAATTTTCGCAGTTCTGATGCTCGAAACGAATAACTAGAACGGCCTAGGGGAAAAGTACGCATACCGTTGTAATCGGGCGAGTTTCTACTTTCAGATGCAACAGAAATTTTGCGGATCGGTCAATCCTTTCGCGAGATATGGCAGTTTGTATGTAAGAAACGCCTGAGAAACTCAAAATTTTCGCAGTTCTGATGCTCGAAACGAATAACTGGAACGGCCTAAGGGAAAACTACACACACCGTTGTAATCGGGCGAGTCTCTACTTTCAGATGCAACAGAGATTTTGCGGATTTGTCAATCCGTTCGCGAGATATGGCAGTTTGGAGGTAAGAAACGCTTGAGAAACACAACATTTTCGCAGTTCTGATGCTCGAAATGAATAACTGGAACGGCCTAGGGGGAAACTACACCTACCGTTGTAATCGGGCGAGTTTCTACTTTCAGATGCAACAGAAATTTTGCGGATTGATCAATCCGTTCGCGAGATATGGCAGTTTGGAGGTACGAAACGCTTGAGAAACTCAAAATTTTCGCAGTTCTGAAGCTCAAAACGAGTAACTAGGACGGCCTAGGGGAAAAGTACGCATATCGTTGTAATCGGGCGAGTCTCTACTTTCAGATGCAACCGAAATTTTCCGGATTGGTCAATCCGTTCGCGAGATATGGCAGTTTGGAGGTAAGAAACGCTTGAGAAACTCAAAATTTGCGCAGTTCTGATGCTCGACACGAATAACTAGAACGGCCTAGGGGAAAAGTGCGCATACCGTTGTAATCGGGCCAGTCTCTACTTTCAGATGCAACAGAAATTTTGGGGATTGGTCAATCCGTTCGCGAGATATGGCAGTTTGGATGTAAGAAACGCCTGAGAAACTCAAAATTTTCGCAGTTCTGATGCTCGAAACGAATAACTGGAACGGCCTAGGGGAAAACTACACACACCGTTGTAATCGGGCGAGTCTCTACTTTCAGATGCAACAGAGATATTGCGGATTGGTCAATCCGTTCGCGAGATATGGCAGTTTGGAGGTAAGAAACGCTTGAGAAACTCAAAATTTTCGCAGTTCTGATGCTCGAAACGAATAACTAGAACGGCCTAGGGGAAAAGTACGCATACCGTTGTAATCGGGCGAGTTTCTACTTTCAGATGCAACAGAAATTTTGCGGATCGGTCAATCCTTTCGTGAGATATGGCAGATTGGATGTAAGAAACGCTTGAGAAACTCAAAATTTTCGCAGTTCTGATGCTCGAAACGAATAACTGGAACGGCCTAGGGGAAAACTACACACACCGTTGTAATCGGGCGAGTCTCTACTTTCAGATGCAACAGAGATTTTGCGGATTGGTCAATCCGTTCGCGAGGTATGGCAGTTTGGAGGTAAGAAACGCTTGAGAAACTCAAAATTTTCGCAGTTCTGATGCTCGAAACGAATAACTGGAACGGCCTAGGGGAAAAGTACGCATACCGTTGTAATCGGGCGAGTTTCTACTTTCAGATGCAACAGAAATCATGCGGACTGGTCAATCCGTTCGCGAGATATGGCCGTTTGGATGTAAGAAACGCTTGAGAAACTCAAAATTTGCGCAGTTCTGATGCTCGAAACGAATAACTAGAACGCCCTAGGGGAAAAGTGCGCATACCGTTGTAATCGGGCGGGTTTCTACTTTCAGATGCAACAGAAATTTTGCGGATTGGTCAATCCGTTCGCGAGGTATGGCAGTTTGGATGTAAGAAACGCTTGAGAAATTCAAAATTTTCGCTGTTCTGATGCTCGAAACGAATAACTAGAACGGTATAGGGGAAAAGTACGCATGCCGTTGTAATCGGGCGAGTTTCTATTTTCAGATGCAACAGAAACTTTGCGGATTGATCAATCCGTTCGCGAGATATGGCAGTTTGGAGATAAGAAACGCTTGAGAGACTCAAAATTTTCGCAGTTCTGATGCTCGAAACGAATGACTAGAACGTCCTAGGGGAGAAGTACGCATACCGTTGTAATCGGTCGAGTTTCTACTTTCAGATGCAACAGAAATCATGCGGATTGGTCAATCCGTTCGCGAGATATGGCAGTTTGGAGGTAAGATACGCTTGAGAAACTGAAAATTTTCGCAGTTCTGATGCTCGAAACGAATAACTAGAACGGCCTAGGGGAAAAGTACGCATACCGTTGTAATCGGGCGAGTTTCTACTTTCAGATGCAACAGAAATTTTGCGGATCGGTCAATCCTTTCGCAAGATATGGCAGTTTGGATGTAAGAATCGCTTGAGAAACTCAAAATTTTCGCAGTTCTGATGCTCGAAACGAATAACTGGAACGGCCTAGGGGAAAACTACACACACCGTTGTAATCGGGCGAGTTTCTACTTGCAGATGCAACAGAAATTTTGCGGATCGGTCAATCCTTTCGCGAGATATGGCAGTTTGGATGTAAGAAACGCTTGAGAAACTCAAAATTTTCGCAGTTCTGATGCTCGAAACGAATAACTGGAACGGCCTAGGGGAAAACTACACACACCGTTGTAATCGGGCGAGTCTCTACTTTCAGATGCAACAGAAATTTTGCGGATTGGTCAATCCGTTCGCGAGATATGGCAGTTTGGAGGTAAGAAACGCTTGAGAAACTCAAAATTTTCGCAGTTCTGATGCTCGAAACGAATAACTAGAACGGCCTAGGGGAAAAGTACGCATACCGTTGTAATCGGGCGAGTTTCTACTTTCAGATGCAACAGAAATTTTGCGGATCGGTCAATCCTTTCGCGAGATATGGCAGTTTGGATGTAAGAAACGCTTGAGAAACTCAAAATTTTCGCAGTTCTGATGCTCGAAACGAATAACTGGAACGGCCTAGGGGAAAACTACACACACCGTTGTAATCGGGCGAGTCTCTACTTTCAGATGCAACAGAGATTTTGCGGATTGGTCAATCCGTTCGCGAGATATGGCAGTTTGGAGGTAAGAAACGCTCGAGAAACTCAAAATTTTCGCAGTTCTGATGCTCGAAACGAATAACTGGAACGGCCTAGGGGAAAACTACACATACCGTTGTAATCGGGCGAGTCTCTACTTTCAGATGCAACAGAAATCATGCGGATTGGTCAATCCGTTCGCGAGATATGGCCGTTTGGATGTAAGAAACGCTTGAGAAACTCAAAATTTTCGCAGTTCTGAAGCTCGAAACGAGTAACTAGGACGGCCTAGGGGAAAAGTACGCATACCGTTGTAATCGGGCGAGTTTCTACTTTCAGATGCAACAGAAATTTTGCGGATTGATCAATCCGTTCGCGAGATATGGCAGTTTGGAGGTACGAAACGCTTGAGAAACTCAAAATTTTCGCAGTTCTGAAGCTCGAAACGAGTAACTAGGACGGCCTAGGGGAAAAGTACGCATACCGTTGTAATCGGGCGAGTCTCTACTTTCAGATGCAACTGAAATTTTCCGGATTGGTCAATCCGTTCGCGAGATATGGCAGTTTGGAGGTAAGAAACGCTTGAGAAACTCAAAATTTTCGCAGTTCTGATGCTCGAAACGAATAACTAGAACGGCCTAGGGGAAAAGTACGCATACCGTTGTAATCGGGCGATTTTCTACTTGCAGATGCAACAGAAATTTTGCGGATTGGTCGATCCGTTCGCGAGATATGGCAGTTTGGAGGTAAGAAACGCTTGAGAAACACAACATTTTCGCAGTTCTGATGCTCGAAATGAATAACTGGAACGGCCTAGGGGGAAACTACACCTACCGTTGTAATCGGGCGAGTTTCTACTTTCAGATGCAACAGAAATTTTGCGGATTGATCAATCCGTTCGCGAGATATGGCAGTTTGGAGGTACGAAACGCTTGAGAAACTCAAAATTTTCGCAGTTCTGAAGCTCGAAACGAGTAACTAGGACGGCCTAGGGGAAAAGTACGCATACCGTTGTAATCGGGCGAGTCTCTACTTTCAGATGCAACTGAAATTTTCCGGATTGGTCAATCCGTTCGCGAGATATGGCAGTTTGGAGGTAAGAAACGCTTGAGAAACTCAAAATTTTCGCAGTTCTGATGCTCGAAACGAATAACTAGAACGGCCTAGGGGAAAAGTACGCATACCGTTGTAATCGGGCGATTTTCTACTTGCAGATGCAACAGAAATTTTGCGGATTGGTCGATCCGTTCGCGAGATATGGCAGTTTGGAGGTAAGAAACGCTTGAGAAACACAACATTTTCGCAGTTCTGATGCTCGAAATGAATAACTGGAACGGCCTAGGGGGAAACTACACCTACCGTTGTAATCGGGCGAGTTTCTACTTTCAGATGCAACAGAAATTTTGCGGATTGATCAATCCGTTCGCGAGATATGGCAGTTTGGAGGTAAGAAACGCTTGAGAAACTCAAAATTTTCGCAGTTCTGATGCTCGAAACGAATAACTAGAACGGCCTAGGGGAAAAGTACGCATACCGTTGTAATCGGGCGAGTTTCTACTTTCAGATGCAACAGAAATTTTGCGGATCGGTCAATCCTTTCGCGAGATATGGCAGTTTGGATGTAAGAAACGCTTGAGAAATTCAAAATTTTCGCAGTTCTGATGCTCGAAACGAATAACTGGAACGGCCTAGGGGAAAACTACACATACCGTTGTAATCGGGCGAGTCTCTACTTTCAGATGCAACAGAAATTTTCCGGATTGGTCAATCCGTTCGCGAGATATGGCAGTTTGGAGGTAAGAAACGCTTGAGAAACTCAAAATTTTCGCAGTTCTGATGCTCGAAACGAATAACTAGAACGGCCTAGGGGAAAAGTACGCATACCGTTGTAATCGGGCGAGTTTCTACTTTCAGATGCAACAGAAATTTTGCGGATCGGTCAATCCTTTCGCGAGATATGGCAGTTTGGATGTAAGAAACGCTTGAGAAACTCAAAATTTTCGCAGTTCTGATGCTCGAAACGAATAACTGGAACGGCCTAGGGGAAAACTACACACACCGTTGTAATCGGGCGAGTCTCTACTTTCAGATGCAACAGAGATTTTGCGGATTTGTCAATCCGTTCGCGAGATATGGCAGTTTGGAGGTAAGAAACGCTTGAGAAACTCAAAATTTTCGCAGTTCTGATGCTCAAAACGAATAACTGGAACGGCCTAGGGGAAAACTACACACACCGTTGTAATCGGGCGAGTTTCTACTTTCAGATGCAACAGAAATCATGCGGATTGGTCAATCCGTTCGCGAGATATGGCCGTTTGGATGTAAGAAACGCTTGAGAAACTCAAAATTTTCGCAGTTCTGAAGCTCGAAACGAGTAACTAGGACGGCCTAGGGGAAAAGTACGCATACCGTTGTAATCGGGCGAGTCTCTACTTTCAGATGCAACAGCAATGTTGCGGATTGGTCAACCCGTTCGCGAGATATGGCAGTTTGGAGGTAAGAAACGCTTGAGAAACTCAAAATTTTCGCAGTTCTGATGCGCGACACGAATAACTAGAACGGCCTAGGGGAAAAGTGCGCATACCGTTGTAATCGGGCGAGTTTCTACTTTCAGAAGCAACAGAAATTTTGCGGATTGGTCAATCCGTTCGCGAGATATGGCAGTTTGGAGGTAAGAAACGCTTGAGAAACACAACATTTTCGCAGTTCTGATGCTCGAAATGAATAACTGGAACGGCCTAGGGGGAAACTACACCTACCGTTGTAATCGGGCGAGTTTCTACTTTCAGATGCAACAGAAATTTTGCGGATTGATCAATCCGTTCGCGAGATATGGCAGTTTGGAGGTAAGAAACGCTTGAGAAACTCAAAATTTTCGCAGTTCTGATGCTCGAAACGAATAACTAGAACGGCCTAGGGGAAAAGTACGCATACCGTTGTAATCGGGCGAGTTTCTACTTTCAGATGCAACAGAAATTTTGCGGATCGGTCAATCCTTTCGCGAGATATGGCAGCTTGGATGTAAGAAACGCTTGAGAAATTCAAAATTTTCGCAGTTCTGATGCTCGAAACGAATAACTGGAACGGCCTAGGGGAAAACTACACATACCGTTGTAATCGGGCGAGTCTCTACTTTCAGATGCAACAGAAATTTTCCGGATTGGTCAATCCGTTCGCGAGATATGGCAGTTTGGAGGTAAGAAACGCTTGAGAAACTCAAAATTTTCGCAGTTCTGATGCTCGAAACGAATAACTAGAACGGCCCAGGGGAAAAGTACGCATACCGTTGTAATCGGGCGAGTTTCTACTTTCAGATGCAACAGAAATTTTGCGGATCGGTCAATCCTTTCGCGAGATATGGCAGTTTGGATGTAAGAAACGCTTGAGAAACTCAAAATTTTCGCAGTTCTGATGCTCGAAACGAATAACTGGAACGGCCTAGGGGAAAACTACACACACCGTTGTAATCGGGCGAGTCTCTACTTTCAGATGCAACAGAGATTTTGCGGATTTGTCGATCCGTTCGCGAGATATGGCAGTTTGGAGGTAAGAAACGCTTGAGAAACTCAAAATTTTCGCAGTTCTGATGCTCGAAACGAATAACTGGAACGGCCTAGGGGAAAACTACACATACCCTTGTAATCGGGCGAGTCTCTACTTTCAGATGCAACAGAAATTTTCCGGATTGGTCAATCCGTTCGTGAGATATGGCAGTTTGGAGGTAAGAAACGCTTGAGAAACTCAAAATTTTCGCAGTTCTGATGCTCGAAACGAATAACTAGAACGGCCTAGGGGAAAAGTACGCATACCGTTGTAATCGGGCGAGTTTCTACTTTCAGATGCAACAGAAATTTTGCGGATCGGTCAATCCTTTCGCGAGATATGGCAGTTTGGATGTAAGAAACGCTTGAGAAACTCAAAATTTTCGCAGTTCTGATGCTCGAAACGAATAACTGGAACGGCCTAGGGGAAAACTACACACACCGTTGTAATCGGGCGAGTCTCTACTTTCAGATGCAACAGAAATTTTGGGGATTGGTCAATCCTTTCGCGAGATATGGCAGTTTGGATGTAAGAAACGCTTGAGAAACTCAAAATTTTCGCAGTTCTGATGCTCGAAACGAATAACTGGAACGGCCTAGGGGAAAACTACACACACCGTTGTAATCGGGCGAGTCTCTACTTTCAGATGCAACAGAGATTTTGCGGATTGGTCAATCCGTTCGCGAGATATGGCAGTTTGGAGGTAAGAAACGCTCGAGAAACTCAAAATTTTCGCAGTTCTGATGCTCGAAACGAATAACTGGAACGGCCTAGGGGAAAACTACACATACCGTTGTAATCGGGCGAATCTCTACTTTCAGATGCAACAGAAATCATGCGGATTGGTCAATCCGTTCGCGAGATATGGCCGTTTGGATGTAAGAAACGCTTGAGAAACTCAAAATTTTCGCAGTTCTGAAGCTCGAAACGAGTAACTAGGACGGCCTAGGGGAAAAGTACGCATACCGTTGTAATCGGGCGAGTTTCTACTTTCAGATGCAACAGAAATTTTGCGGATTGATCAATCCGTTCGCGAGATATGGCAGTTTGGAGGTACGAAACGCTTGAGAAACTCAAAATTTTCGCAGTTCTGAAGCTCGAAACGAGTAACTAGGACGGCCTAGGGGAAAAGTACGCATACCGTTGTAATCGGGCGAGTCTCTACTTTCAGATGCAACTGAAATTTTCCGGATTGGTCAATCCGTTCGCGAGATATGGCAGTTTGGAGGTAAGAAACGCTTGAGAAACTCAAAATTTTCGCAGTTCTGATGCTCGAAACGAATAACTAGAACGGCCTAGGGGAAAAGTACGCATACCGTTGTAATCGGGCGATTTTCTACTTGCAGATGCAACAGAAATTTTGCGGATTGGTCGATCCGTTCGCGAGATATGGCAGTTTGGAGGTAAGAAACGCTTGAGAAACACAACATTTTCGCAGTTCTGATGCTCGAAATGAATAACTGGAACGGCCTAGGGGGAAACTACACCTACCGTTGTAATCGGGCGAGTTTCTACTTTCAGATGCAACAGAAATTTTGCGGATTGATCAATCCGTTCGCGAGATATGGCAGTTTGGAGGTACGAAACGCTTGAGAAACTCAAAATTTTCGCAGTTCTGAAGCTCGAAACGAGTAACTAGGACGGCCTAGGGGAAAAGTACGCATACCGTTGTAATCGGGCGAGTCTCTACTTTCAGATGCAACTGAAATTTTCCGGATTGGTCAATCCGTTCGCGAGATATGGCAGTTTGGAGGTAAGAAACGCTTGAGAAACTCAAAATTTTCGCAGTTCTGATGCTCGAAACGAATAACTAGAACGGCCTAGGGGAAAAGTACGCATACCGTTGTAATCGGGCGATTTTCTACTTGCAGATGCAACAGAAATTTTGCGGATTGGTCGATCCGTTCGCGAGATATGGCAGTTTGGAGGTAAGAAACGCTTGAGAAACACAACATTTTCGCAGTTCTGATGCTCGAAATGAATAACTGGAACGGCCTAGGGGGAAACTACACCTACCGTTGTAATCGGGCGAGTTTCTACTTTCAGATGCAACAGAAATTTTGCGGATTGATCAATCCGTTCGCGAGATATGGCAGTTTGGAGGTAAGAAACGCTTGAGAAACTCAAAATTTTCGCAGTTCTGATGCTCGAAACAAATAACTAGAACGGCCTAGGGGAAAAGTACGCATACCGTTGTAATCGGGCGAGTTTCTACTTTCAGATGCAACAGAAATTTTGCGGATCGGTCAATCCTTTCGCGAGATATGGCAGTTTGGATGTAAGAAACGCTTGAGAAATTCAAAATTTTCGCAGTTCTGATGCTCGAAACGAATAACTGGAACGGCCTAGGGGAAAACTACACATACCGTTGTAATCGGGCGAGTCTCTACTTTCAGATGCAACAGAAATTTTCCGGATTGGTCAATCCGTTCGCGAGATATGGCAGTTTGGAGGTAAGAAACGCTTGAGAAACTCAAAATTTTCGCAGTTCTGATGCTCGAAACGAATAACTAGAACGGCCTAGGGGAAAAGTACGCATACCGTTGTAATCGGGCGAGTTTCTACTTTCAGATGCAACAGAAATTTTGCGGATCGGTCAATCCTTTCGCGAGATATGGCAGTTTGGATGTAAGAAACGCTTGAGAAACTCAAAATTTTCGCAGTTCTGATGCTCGAAACGAATAACTGGTACGGCCTAGGGGAAAACTACACACACCGTTGTAATCGGGCGAGTCTCTACTTTCAGATGCAACAGAGATTTTGCGGATTTGTCAATCCGTTCGCGAGATATGGCAGTTTGGAGGTAAGAAACGCTTGAGAAACTCAAAATTTTCGCAGTTCTGATGCTCGAAACGAATAACTGGAACGGCCTAGGGGAAAACTACACATACCGTTGTAATCGGGCGAGTCTCTACTTTCAGATGCAACAGAAATTTTCCGGATTGGTCAATCCGTTCGCGAGATATGGCAGTTTGGAGGTAAGAAACGCTTGAGAAACTCAAAATTTTCGCAGTTCTGATGCTCGAAACGAATAACTAGAACGGCCTAGGGGAAAAGTACGCAGACCGTTGTAATCGGGCGAGTTTCTACTTTCAGATGCAACAGAAATTTTGCGGATCGGTCAATCCTTTCGCGAGATATGGCAGTTTGGATGTAAGAAACGCTTGAGAAACTCAAAATTTTCGCAGTTCTGATGCTCGAAACGAATAACTAGAACGCCCTAGGGGAAAAGTGCGCATACCGTTGTAATCGGGCGGGTTTCTACTTTCAGATGCAACAGAAATTTTGCGGATTGGTCAATCCGTTCGCGAGGTATGGCAGTTTGGATGTAAGAAACGCTTGAGAAACTCAAAATTTTCGCTGTTCTGATGCTCGAAACGAATAACTAGAACGGTATAGGGGAAAAGTACGCATGCCGTTGTAATCGGGCGAGTTTCTATTTTCAGATGCAACAGAAACTTTGCGGATTGATCAATCCGTTCGCGAGATATGGCAGTTTGGAGATAAGAAACGCTTGAGAGACTCAAAATTTTCGCAGTTCTGATGCTCGAAACGAATGACTAGAACGTCCTAGGGGAGAAGTACGCATACCGTTGTAATCGGTCGAGTTTCTACTTTCAGATGCAACAGAAATCATGCGGATTGGTCAATCCGTTCGCGAGATATGGCAGTTTGGAGGTAAGATACGCTTGAGAAACTGAAAATTTTCGCAGTTCTGATGCTCGAAACGAATAACTAGAACGGCCTAGGGGAAAAGTACGCATACCGTTGTAATCGGGCGAGTTTCTACTTTCAGATGCAACAGAAATTTTGCGGATCGGTCAATCCTTTGGCAAGATATGGCAGTTTGGATGTAAGAATCGCTTGAGAAACTCAAAATTTTCGCAGTTCTGATGCTCGAAACGAATAACTGGAACGGCCTAGGGGAAAACTACACACACCGTTGTAATCGGGCGAGTTTCTACTTTCAGATGCAACAGAAATCATGCGGATTGGTCAATCCGTTCGCGAGATATGGCCGTTTGGATGTAAGAAACGCTTGAGAAACTCAAAATTTTCGCAGTTCTGAAGCTCGAAACGAGTAACTAGGACGGCCTAGGGGAAAAGTACGCATACCGTTGTAATCGGGCGAGTCTCTACTTTCAGATGCAACAGCAATGTTGCGGATTGGTCAACCCGTTCGCGAGATATGGCAGTTTGGAGGTAAGAAACGCTTGAGAAACTCAAAATTTTCGCAGTTCTGATGCGCGACACGAATAACTAGAACGGCCTAGGGGAAAAGTGCGCATACCGTTGTAATCGGGCGAGTTTCTACTTTCAGAAGCAACAGAAATTTTGCGGATTGGTCAATCCGTTCGCGAGATATGGCAGTTTGGAGGTAAGAAACGCTTGAGAAACACAACATTTTCGCAGTTCTGATGCTCGAAATGAATAACTGGAACGGCCTAGGGGGAAACTACACCTACCGTTGTAATCGGGCGAGTTTCTACTTTCAGATGCAACAGAAATTTTGCGGATTGATCAATCCGTTCGCGAGATATGGCAGTTTGGAGGTAAGAAACGCTTGAGAAACTCAAAATTTTCGCAGTTCTGATGCTCGAAACGAATAACTAGAACGGCCTAGGGGAAAAGTACGCATACCGTTGTAATCGGGCGAGTTTCTACTTTCAGATGCAACAGAAATTTTGCGGATCGGTCAATCCTTTCGCGAGATATGGCAGCTTGGATGTAAGAAACGCTTGAGAAATTCAAAATTTTCGCAGTTCTGATGCTCGAAACGAATAACTGGAACGGCCTAGGGGAAAACTACACATACCGTTGTAATCGGGCGAGTCTCTACTTTCAGATGCAACAGAAATTTTCCGGATTGGTCAATCCGTTCGCGAGATATGGCAGTTTGGAGGTAAGAAACGCTTGAGAAACTCAAAATTTTCGCAGTTCTGATGCTCGAAACGAATAACTAGAACGGCCTAGGGGAAAAGTACGCATACCGTTGTAATCGGGCGAGTTTCTACTTTCAGATGCAACAGAAATTTTGCGGATCGGTCAATCCTTTCGCGAGATATGGCAGTTTGGATGTAAGAAACGCTTGAGAAACTCAAAATTTTCGCAGTTCTGATGCTCGAAACGAATAACTGGAACGGCCTAGGGGAAAACTACACACACCGTTGTAATCGGGCGAGTCTCTACTTTCAGATGCAACAGAGATTTTGCGGATTTGTCAATCCGTTCGCGAGATATGGCAGTTTGGAGGTAAGAAACGCTTGAGAAACTCAAAATTTTCGCAGTTCTGATGCTCGAAACGAATAACTGGAACGGCCTAGGGGAAAACTACACATACCCTTGTAATCGGGCGAGTCTCTACTTTCAGATGCAACAGAAATTTTCCGGATTGGTCAATCCGTTCGTGAGATATGGCAGTTTGGAGGTAAGAAACGCTTGAGAAACTCAAAATTTTCGCAGTTCTGATGCTCGAAACGAATAACTAGAACGGCCTAGGGGAAAAGTACGCATACCGTTGTAATCGGGCGAGTTTCTACTTTCAGATGCAACAGAAATTTTGCGGATCGGTCAATCCTTTCGCGAGATATGGCAGTTTGGATGTAAGAAACGCTTGAGAAACTCAAAATTTTCGCAGTTCTGATGCTCGAAACGAATAACTGGAACGGCCTAGGGGAAAACTACACACACCGTTGTAATCGGGCGAGTCTCTACTTTCAGATGCAACAGAAATTTTGGGGATTGGTCAATCCGTTCGCGAGATATGGCAGTTTGGATGTAAGAAACGCTTGAGAAACTCAAAATTTGCGCAGTTCTGATGCTTGAAACGAATAACTAGAACGCCCTAGGGGAAAAGTGCGCATACCGTTGTAATCGGATGAGTCTCTACTTTCAGATGCAACAGCAATGTTGCGGATTGGTCAACCCGTTCGCGAGATATGGCAGTTTGGAGGTAAGAAACGCTTGAGAAACTCAAAATTTTCGCAGTTCTGATGCGCGACACGAATAACTAGAACGGCCTAGGGGAAAAGTGCGCATACCGTTGTAATCGGGCGAGTTTCTACTTTCAGATGCAACAGATATCATGCGCATTGGTCAATCCGTTCGCGAGATATGGCCGTTTGGATGTAAGAAACGCTTGAGAAACTCAAAATTTTCGCAGTTCTGATGCTCGAAACGAATAACTAGAACGGCCTAGGGGAAAAGTGCGCATACCGTTATAATCGGGCCAGTCTCTACTTTCAGATGCAACAGAAATTTTGGGGATTGGTCAATCCGTTCGCGAGATATGGCAGTTTGGATGTAAGAAACGCTTGAGAAACTCAAAATTTGCGCAGTTCTGATGCTTGAAACGAATAACCAGAACGCCCTAGGGGAAAAGTGCGCATACCGTTGTAATCGGGCGGGTTTCTACTTTCAGATGCAACAGAAATTTTGCGGATTGGTCAATCCGTTCGCGAGATATGGCAGTTTGGATGTAAGAAACGCTTGAGAAACTCAAAATTTTCGCAGTTCTGATGCTCGAAACGAATAACTAGAACGGTATAGGGGAAAAGTACGCATGCCGTTGTAATCGGGCGAGTTTCTATTTTCAGATGCAACAGAAACTTTGCGGATTGATCAATC
The DNA here is from genome assembly GCF_051014685.1 of Ptiloglossa arizonensis. NCBI lineage: Eukaryota > Metazoa > Arthropoda > Insecta > Hymenoptera > Colletidae > Ptiloglossa > Ptiloglossa arizonensis. The sequence continues at coordinate 365,513 of NW_027478807.1, forward strand.
CGTTCGCGAGATATGGCAGTTTGGAGATAAGAAACGCTTGAGAGACTCAAAATTTTCGCAGTTCTGATGCTCGAAACGAATGACTAGAACGTCCTAGGGGAGAAGTACGCATACCGTTGTAATCGGTCGAGTTTCTACTTTCAGATGCAACAGAAATCATGCGGATTGGTCAATCCGTTCGCGAGATATGGCAGTTTGGAGGTAAGATACGCTTGAGAAACTGAAAATTTTCGCAGTTCTGATGCTCGAAACGAATAACTAGAACGGCCTAGGGGAAAAGTACGAATACCGTTGTAATCGGGCGAGTTTCTACTTTCAGATGCAACAGAAATTTTGCGGATCGGTCAATCCTTTCGCGAGATATGGCAGTTTGGATGTAAGAATCGCTTGAGAAACTCAAAATTTTCGCAGTTCTGATGCTCGAAACGAATAACTGGAACGGCCTAGGGGAAAACTACACACACCGTTGTAATCGGGCGAGTCTCTACTTTCAGATGCAACAGAGATTTTGCGGATTGGTCAATCCGTTCGCGAGATATGGCAGTTTGGAGGTAAGAAACGCTTGAGAAACTCAAAATTTTCGCAGTTCTGATGCTCGAAACGAATAACTAGAACGGCCTAGGGGAAAAGTCACGCATACCGTTGTAATCGGGCGAGTTTCTACTTTCAGATGCAACAGAAATTTTGCGGATCGGTCAATCCTTTCGCGAGATATGGCAGTTTGGATGTAAGAAACGCTTGAGAAACTCAAAATTTTCGCAGTTCTGATGCTCGAAACGAATAACTGGAACGGCCTAGGGGAAAACTACACACACCGTTGTAATCGGGCGAGTCTCTACTTTCAGATGCAACAGAGATTTTGCGGATTGGTCAATCCGTTCGCGAGATATGGCAGTTTGGAGGTAAGAAACGCTTGAGAAACTCAAAATTTTCGCAGTTCTGATGCTCGAAACGAATAACTGGAACGGCCTAGGGGAAAACTACACATACCGTTGTAATCGGGCGTGTCTCTACTTTCAGATGCAACAGAAATCATGCGGATTGGTCAATCCGTTCGCTAGATATGGCCGTTTGGATGTAAGAAACGCTTGAGAAACTCAAAATTTTCGCAGTTCTGAAGCTCGAAACGAGTAACTAGGACGGCCTAGGGGAAAAGTACGCATACCGTTGTAATCGGGCGAGTCTCTACTTTCAGATGCAACAGCAATTTTGCGGATTGGTCAATCCGTTCGCGAGATATGGCAGTTTGGAGGTAAGAAACGCTTGAGAAACTCAAAATTTTCGCAGTTCTGATGCGCGACACGAATAACTAGAACGGCCTAGGGGAAAAGTGCGCATACCGTTGTAATCGGGCGAGTTTCTACTTTCAGAAGCAACAGAAATTTTGCGGATTGGTCAATCCGTTCGCGAGATATGGCAGTTTGGAGGTAAGAAACGCTTGAGAAACACAACATTTTCGCAGTTCTGATGCTCGAAATGAATAACTGGAACGGCCTAGGGGGAAACTACACCTACCGTTGTAATCGGGCGAGTTTCTACTTTCAGATGCAACAGAAATTTTGCGGATTGATCAATCCGTTCGCGAGATATGGCAGTTTGGAGGTACGAAACGCTTGAGAAACTCAAAACTTTCGCAGTTCTGAAGCTCGAAACGAGTAACTAGGACGGCCTAGGGGAAAAGTACGCATACCGTTGTCATCGGGCGAGTCTCTACTTTCAGATGCAACAGAAATTTTGCGGATTGGTCAATCCGTTCGCGAGATATGGCAGTTTGGATGTAAGAAACGCTTGAGAAACTTAAATTTTCGCAGTTCTGATGCTCGAAACGATTAACTAGAACGGTATAGGGGAAAAGTACGCATGCCGTTGTAATCGGGCGAGTTTCTATTTTCAGATGCAACAGAAACTTTGCGAATTGATCAATCCGTTCGCGAGATATGGCAGTTTGGAGATAAGAAACGCTTGAGAGACTCAAAATTTTCGCAGTTCTGATGCTCGAAACGAATGACTAGAACGTCCTAGGGGAAAACTACACACACCGTTGCAATCGGGCGAGTCTCTTCTTTCAGATGCAACAGAGATTTTGCGGATTGGTCAATCCGTTCGCGAGATATGGCAGTTTGGAGGTAAAAAACGCCTGAGAAACTCAAAATTTTCGCAGTTCTGATGCTTGAAACGAATAACTAGAACGACTTAGGGGAAAAGTACGCATACCGTTGTAATCGGGCGATTTTCTACTTGCAGATGCAACAGAAATTTTGCGGATTGGTCGATCCGTTCGCGAGATATGGCAGTGTGGATGTAAGAAACGCTTGAGAAATTCAAAATTTTCGCAGTTCTGATGTTCGAAACGAATAACTGGAACGGCCTAGGAGAAAACTACACATACCGTTGTAATCGGGCGAGTCTCTACTTTCAGATGCAACAGAAATTTTCCGGATTGGTCAATCCGTTCGCGAGATATGGCAGTTTGGAGGTAAGAAACGCTTGAGAAACTCAAAATTTTCGCAGTTCTGATGCTCGAAACGAATAACTAGAACGGCCTAGGGGAAAAGTACGCATACCGTTGTAATCGGGCGAGTTTCTACTTTCAGATGCAACAGAAATTTTGCGGATCGGTCAATCCTTTCGCGAGATATGGCAGTTTGGATGTAAGAAACGCTTGAGAAACTCAAAATTTTCGCAGTTCTGATGCTCGAAACGAATAACTGGAACGGCCTAGGGGAAAACTACACACACCGTTGTAATCGGGCGAGTCTCTACTTTCAGATGCAACAGAGATTTTGCGGATTGGTCAATCCGTTCGCGAGATATGGCAGTTTGGAGGTAAGAAACGCTTGAGAAACTCAAAATTTTCGCAGTTCTGATGCTCGAAACGAATAACTGGAACGGCCTAGGGGAAAACTACACATACCGTTGTAATCGGGCGAGTCTCTACTTTCAGATGCAACAGAAATCATGCGGATTGGTCAATCCGTTCGCGAGATATGGCCGTTTGGATGTAAGAAACGCTTGAGAAACTCAAAATTTTCGCAGTTCTGAAGCTCGAAACGAGTAACTAGGACGGCCTAGGGGAAAAGTACGCATACCGTTGTAATCGGGTGAGTTTCTACTTTCAGATGCAACAGAAATTTTGCGGATTGATCAATCCGTTCGCGAGATATGGCAGTTTGGAGGTAAGAAACGCTTGAGAAACTCAAAATTTTCGCAGTTCTGATGCTTGAAACGAATAACTAGAACGGCTTAGGGGAAAAGTACGCATACCGTTGTAATCGGGCGATTTTCTACTTGCAGATGCAACAGAAATTTTGCGGATTGGTCGATCCGTTCGCGAGATATGGCAGTGTGGATGTAAGAAACGCTTGAGAAATTCAAAATTTTCGCAGTTCTGATGCTCGAAACGAATAACTGGAACGGCCTAGGGGAAAACTACACATACCGTTGTAATCGGGCGTGTCTCTACTTTCAGATGCAACAGAAATCATGCGGATTGGTCAATCCGTTCGCGAGATATGGCCGTTTGGATGTAAGAAACGCTTGAGAAACTCAAAATTTTCGCAGTTCTGAAGCTCGAAACGAGTAACTAGGACGGCCTAGGGGAAAAGTACGCATACCGTTGTAATCGGGCGAGTCTCTACTTTCAGATGCAACAGCAATTTTGCGGATTGGTCAATCCGTTCGCGAGATATGGCAGTTTGGATGTAAGAAACGCTTGAGAAACTCAAAATTTTCGCAGTTCTGATGCTCGAAACGATTAACTAGAACGGTATAGGGGAAAAGTACGCATGCCGTTGTAATCGGGCGAGTTTCTATTTTCAGATGCAACAGAAACTTTGCGGATTGATCAATCCGTTCGCGAGATATGGCAGTTTGGAGATAAGAAACGCTTGAGAGACTCAAAATTTTCGCAGTTCTGATGCTCGAAACGAATGACTAGAACGTCCTAGGGGAGAAGTACGCATACCGTTGTAATCGGGCGAGTCTCTACTTTCAGATGCAACAGCAATTTTGCGGATTGGTCAATCCGTTCGCGAGATATGGCAGTTTGGAGGTAAGAAACGCTTGAGAAACTCAAAATTTTCGCAGTTCTGATGCGCGACACGAATAACTAGAACGGCCTAGGGGAAAAGTGCGCATACCGTTGTAATCGGGCGAGTTTCTACTTTCAGAAGCAACAGAAATTTTGCGGATTGGTCAATCCGTTCGCGAGATATGGCATTTTGGAGGTAAGAAACGCTTGAGAAACTCAACATTTTCGCAGTTCTGATGCTCGAAATGAATAACTGGAACGGCCTAGGGGAAAAGTGCGCATACCGTTGTAATCGGGCGAGTTTCTACTTTCAGATGCAACAGATATCATGCGCATTGGTCAATCCGTTCGCGAGATATGGCCGTTTGTATGTAAGAATCGCTTGAGAAACTCAAAATTTTCGCAGTTCTGATGCTCGAAACGAATAACTGGAACGGCCTAGGGGAAAACTACACACACCGTTGTAATCGGGCGAGTCTCTTCTTTCAGATGCAACAGAGATTTTGCGGATTGGTCAATCCGTTCGCGAGATATGGCAGTTTGGAGGTAAAAAACGCTTGAGAAATTCAAAATTTTCGCAGTTCTGATGCTTGAAACGAATAACTAGAACGGCTTAGGGGAAAAGTACGCATACCGTTGTAATCGGGCGATTTTCTACTTGCAGATGCAACAGAAATTTTGCGGATTGGTCGATCCGTTCGCGAGATATGACAGTGTGGATGTAAGAAACGCTTGAGAAATTCAAAATTTTCGCAGTTCTGATGCTCGAAACGAATAACTGGAACGGCCTAGGGGAAAACTACACATACCGTTGTAATCGGGCGAGTCTCTACTTTCAGATGCAACAGAAGTTTTCCGGATTGGTCAATCCGTTCGCGAGATATGGCAGTTTGGAGGTAAGAAACGCTTGAGAAACTCAAAATTTTCGCAGTTCTGATGCTCGAAACGAATAACTAGAACGGCCTATGGGAGAAGTACGCATACCGTTGTAATCGGGCGAGTTTCTACTTTCAGATGCAACAGAAATTATGCGGATTGGTCAATCCTTTCGCGAGATATGGCAGTTTGGATGTAAGAAACGCTTGAGAAACTCAAAATTTTCGCAGTTCTGATGCTCGAAACGAATAACTGGAACGGCCTAGGGGAAAACTACACACACCGTTGTAATCGGGCGAGTCTCTACTTTCAGATGCAACAGAGATTTTGCGGATTGGTCAATCCGTTCGCGAGATATGGCAGTTTGGAGGTAAGAAACGCTTGAGAAACTCAAAATTTTCGCAGTTCTGATGCTCGAAACGAATAACTGGAACGGCCTAGGGGAAAACTACACATACCGTTGTAATCGGGCGAGTCTCTACTTTCAGGTGCAACAGAAATCATGCGGATTGGTCAATCCGTTCGCGAGATATGGCCGTTTGGATGTAAGAAACGCTTGAGAAACTCAAAATTTTCGCAGTTCTGAAGCTCGAAACGAGTAACTAGGACGGCCTAGGGGAAAAGTACGCATACCGTTGTAATCGGGCGAGTTTCTACTTTCAGATGCAACAGAAATTTTGCGGATTGATCAAACCGTTCGCGAGATATGGCAGTTTGGAGGTAAGAAACGCTTGAGAAACTCAAAATTTTCGCAGTTCTGATGCTTGAAGCGAATAACTAGAACGGCTTAGGGGAAAAGTACGCATACCGTTGTAATCGGGCGATTTTCTACTTGCAGATGCAACAGAAATTTTGCGGATTGGTCGATCCGTTCGCGAGATATGGCAGTGTGGATGTAAGAAACGCTTGAGAAATTCAAAATTTTCGCAGTTCTGATGCTCGAAACGAATAACTGGAACGGCCTAGGGGAAAACTACACATACCGTTGTAATCGGGCGTGTCTCTACTTTCAGATGCAACAGAAATCATGCGGATTGGTCAATCCGTTCGCGAGATATGGCCGTTTGGATGTAAGAAACGCTTGAGAAACTCAAAATTTTCGCAGTTCTGAAGCTCGAAACGAGTAACTAGGACGCCCTAGGGGAAAAGTACGCATACCGTTGTAATCGGGCGAGTCTCTACTTTCAGATGCAACAGCAATTTTGCGGATTGGTCAATCCGTTCGCGAGATATGGCAGTTTGGATGTAAGAAACGCTTGAGAAACTCAAAATTTTCGCAGTTCTGATGCTCGAAACGATTAACTAGAACGGTATAGGGGAAAAGTACGCATGCCGTTGTAATCGGGCGAGTTTCTATTTTCAGATGCAACAGAAACTTTGCGGATTGATCAATCCGTTCGCGAGATATGGCAGTTTGGAGATAAGAAACGCTTGAGAGACTCAAAATTTTCGCAGTTCTGATGCTCGAAACGAATGACTAGAACGTCCTAGGGGAGAAGTACGCATACCGTTGTAATCGGGCGAGTCTCTACTTTCAGATGCAACAGCAATTTTGCGGATTGGTCAATCCGTTCGCGAGATATGGCAGTTTGGAGGTAAGAAACGCTTGAGAAACTCAAAATTTTCGCAGTTCTGATGCGCGACACGAATAACTAGAACGGCCTAGGGGAAAAGTGCGCATACCGTTGTAATCGGGCGAGTTTCTACTTTCAGAAGCAACAGAAATTTTGCGGATTGGTCAATCCGTTCGCGAGATATGGCATTTTGGAGGTAAGAAACGCTTGAGAAACTCAACATTTTCGCAGTTCTGATGCTCGAAATGAATAACTGGAACGGCCTAGGGGAAAAGTGCGCATACCGTTGTAATCGGGCGAGTTTCTACTTTCAGATGCAACAGATATCATGCGCATTGGTCAATCCGTTCGCGAGATATGGCCGTTTGTATGTAAGAATCGCTTGAGAAACTCAAAATTTTCGCAGTTCTGATGCTCGAAACGAATAACTGGAACGGCCTAGGGGAAAACTACACACACCGTTGTAATCGGGCGAGTCTCTTCTTTCAGATGCAACAGAGATTTTGCGGATTGGTCAATCCGTTCGCGAGATATGGCAGTTTGGAGGTAAAAAACGCTTGAGAAATTCAAAATTTTCGCAGTTCTGATGCTTGAAACGAATAACTAGAACGGCTTAGGGGAAAAGTACGCATACCGTTGTAATCGGGCGATTTTCTACTTGCAGATGCAACAGAAATTTTGCGGATTGGTCGATCCGTTCGCGAGATATGACAGTGTGGATGTAAGAAACGCTTGAGAAATTCAAAATTTTCGCAGTTCTGATGCTCGAAACGAATAACTGGAACGGCCTAGGGGAAAACTACACATACCGTTGTAATCGGGCGAGTCTCTACTTTCAGATGCAACAGAAGTTTTCCGGATTGGTCAATCCGTTCGCGAGATATGGCAGTTTGGAGGTAAGAAACGCTTGAGAAACTCAAAATTTTCGCAGTTCTGATGCTCGAAACGAATAACTAGAACGGCCTATGGGAGAAGTACGCATACCGTTGTAATCGGGCGAGTTTCTACTTTCAGATGCAACAGAAATTATGCGGATTGGTCAATCCTTTCGCGAGATATGGCAGTTTGGATGTAAGAAACGCTTGAGAAACTCAAAATTTTCGCAGTTCTGATGCTCGAAACGAATAACTGGAACGGCCTAGGGGAAAACTACACACACCGTTGTAATCGGGCGAGTCTCTACTTTCAGATGCAACAGAGATTTTGCGGATTGGTCAATCCGTTCGCGAGATATGGCAGTTTGGAGGTAAGAAACGCTTGAGAAACTCAAAATTTTCGCAGTTCTGATGCTCGAAACGAATAACTGGAACGGCCTAGGGGAAAACTACACATACCGTTGTAATCGGGCGAGTCTCTACTTTCAGGTGCAACAGAAATCATGCGGATTGGTCAATCCGTTCGCGAGATATGGCCGTTTGGATGTAAGAAACGCTTGAGAAACTCAAAATTTTCGCAGTTCTGAAGCTCGAAACGAGTAACTAGGACGGCCTAGGGGAAAAGTACGCATACCGTTGTAATCGGGCGAGTTTCTACTTTCAGATGCAACAGAAATTTTGCGGATTGATCAAACCGTTCGCGAGATATGGCAGTTTGGAGGTAAGAAACGCTTGAGAAACTCAAAATTTTCGCAGTTCTGATGCTTGAAGCGAATAACTAGAACGGCTTAGGGGAAAAGTACGCATACCGTTGTAATCGGGCGATTTTCTACTTGCAGATGCAACAGAAATTTTGCGGATTGGTCGATCCGTTCGCGAGATATGGCAGTGTGGATGTAAGAAACGCTTGAGAAATTCAAAATTTTCGCAGTTCTGATGCTCGAAACGAATAACTGGAACGGCCTAGGGGAAAACTACACATACCGTTGTAATCGGGCGAGTCTCTACTTTCAGATGCAACAGAAATTTTCCGGATTGGTCAATCCGTTCGCGAGATATGGCAGTTTGGAGGTAAGAAACGCTTGAGAAACTCAAAATTTTCGCAGTTCTGATGCTCGAAACGAATAACTAGAACGGCCTAGGGGAAAAGTACGCATACCGTTGTAATCGGGCGAGTTTCTACTTTCAGATGCAACAGAAATTTTGCGGATCGGTCAATCCTTTCGCGAGATATGGCAGTTTGGATGTAAGAAACGCTTGAGAAACTCAAAATTTTCGCAGTTCTGATGCTCGAAACGAATAACTGGAACGGCCTAGGGGAAAACTACACACACCGTTGTAATCGGGCGAGTCTCTACTTTCAGATGCAACAGAGATTTTGCGGATTGGTCAATCCGTTCGCGAGATATGGCAGTTTGGAGGTAAGAAACGCTCGAGAAACTCAAAATTTTCGCAGTTCTGATGCTCGAAACGAATAACTGGAACGGCCTAGGGGAAAACTACACATACCGTTGTAATCGGGCGAGTCTCTACTTTCAGATGCAACAGAAATCATGCGGATTGGTCAATCCGTTCGCGAGATATGGCCGTTTGGATGTAAGAAACGCTTGAGAAACTCAAAATTTTCGCAGTTCTGAAGCTCGAAACGAGTAACTAGGACGGCCTAGGGGAAAAGTACGCACACCGTTGTAATCGGGCGAGTTTCTACTTTCAGATGCAACAGAAATTTTGCGGATTGATCAATCCGTTCGCGAGATATGGCAGTTTGGAGGTACGAAACGCTTGAGAAACTCAAAATTTTCGCAGTTCTGAAGCTCGAAACGAGTAACTAGGACGGCCTAGGGGAAAAGTACGCATACCGTTGTAATCGGGCGAGTCTCTACTTTCAGATGCAACTGAAATTTTCCGGATTGGTCAATCCGTTCGCGAGATATGGCAGTTTGGAGGTAAGAAACGCTTGAGAAACTCAAAATTTTCGCAGTTCTGATGCTCGAAACGAATAACTGGAACGGCCTAGGGGAAAACTGCACACACCGTTGTAATCGGGCGAGTCTCTACTTTCAGATGCAACAGAGATTTTGCGGATTGGTCAATCCGTTCGCGAGATATGGCAGTTTGGAGGTAAGAAACGCTTGAGAAACTCAAAATTTTCGCAGTTCTGATGCTCGAAACGAATAACTGGAACGGCCTAGGGGAAAACTACACATACCGTTGTAATCGGGCGAGTCTCTACTTTCAGATGCAACAGAAATCATGCGGATTGGTCAATCCGTTCGCGAGATATGGCCGTTTGGATGTAAGAAACGCTTGAGAAACTCAAAATTTTCGCAGTTCTGAAGCTCGAAACGAGTAACTAGGACGGCCTAGGGGAAAAGTACGCATACCGTTGTAATCGGGCGAGTTTCTACTTTCAGATGCAACAGAAATTTTGCGGATTGATCAATCCGTTCGCGAGATATGGCAGTTTGGAGGTAAGAAACGCTTGAGAAACTCAAAATTTTCGCAGTTCTGATGCTTGAAGCGAATAACTAGAACGGCTTAGGGGAAAAGTACGCATACCGTTGTAATCGGGCGATTTTCTACTTGCAGATGCAACAGAAATTTTGCGGATTGGTCGATCCGTTCGCGAGATATGGCAGTGTGGATGTAAGAAACGCTTGAGAAATTCAAAATTTTCGCAGTTCTGATGCTCGAAACGAATAACTGGAACGGCCTAGGGGAAAACTACACATACCGTTGTAATCGGGCGAGTCTCTACTTTCAGATGCAACAGAAATTTTCCGGATTGGTCAATCCGTTCGCGAGATATGGCAGTTTGGAGGTAAGAAACGCTTGAGAAACTCAAAATTTTCGCAGTTCTGATGCTCGAAACGAATAACTAGAACGGCCTAGGGGAAAAGTACGCATACCGTTGTAATCGGGCGAGTTTCTACTTTCAGATGCAACAGAAATTTTGCGGATCGGTCAATCCTTTCGCGAGATATGGCAGTTTGGATGTAAGAAACGCTTGAGAAACTCAAAATTTTCGCAGTTCTGATGCTCGAAACGAATAACTGGAACGGCCTAGGGGAAAACTACACACACCGTTGTAATCGGGCGAGTCTCTACTTTCAGATGCAACAGAGATTTTGCGGATTGGTCAATCCGTTCGCGAGATATGGCAGTTTGGAGGTAAGAAACGCTCGAGAAACTCAAAATTTTCGCAGTTCTGATGCTCGAAACGAATAACTGGAACGGCCTAGGGGAAAACTACACATACCGTTGTAATCGGGCGAGTCTCTACTTTCAGATGCAACAGAAATCATGCGGATTGGTCAATCCGTTCGCGAGATATGGCAGTGTGGATGTAAGAAACGCTTGAGAAATTCAAAATTTTCGCAGTTCTGATGCTCGAAACGAATAACTGGAACGGCCTAGGGGAAAACTACACATACCGTTGTAATCGGGCGAGTCTCTACTTTCAGATGCAACAGAAATTTTCCGGATTGGTCAATCCGTTCGCGAGATATGGCAGTTTGGAGGTAAGAAACGCTTGAGAAACTCAAAATTTTCGCAGTTCTGATGCTCGAAACGAATAACTAGAACGGCCTAGGGGAAAAGTACGCATACCGTTGTAATCGGGCGAGTTTCTACTTTCAGATGCAACAGAAATTTTGCGGATCGGTCAATCCTTTCGCGAGATATGGCAGTTTGGATGTAAGAAACGCTTGAGAAACTCAAAATTTTCGCAGTTCTGATGCTCGAAACGAATAACTGGAACGGCCTAGGGGAAAACTACACACACCGTTGTAATCGGGCGAGTCTCTACTTTCAGATGCAACAGAGATTTTGCGGATTGGTCAATCCGTTCGCGAGATATGGCAGTTTGGAGGTAAGAAACGCTTGAGAAACTCAAAATTTTCGCAGTTCTGATGCTCGAAACGAATAACTGGAACGGCCTAGGGGAAAACTACACATACCGTTGTAATCGGGCGAGTCTCTACTTTCAGATGCAACAGAAATCATGCGGATTGGTCAATCCGTTCGCGAGATATGGCCGTTTGGATGTAAGAAACGCTTGAGAAACTCAAAATTTTCGCAGTTCTGAAGCTCGAAACGAGTAACTAGGACGTCCTAGGGGAAAAGTACGCTTACCGTTGTAATCGGGCGAGTTTCTACTTTCAGATGCAACAGAAATTTTGCGGATTGATCAATCCGTTCGCGAGATATGGCAGTTTGGAGGTACGAAACGCTTGAGAAACTCAAAATTTTCGCAGTTCTGAAGCTCGAAACGAGTAACTAGGACGGCCTAGGGGAAAAGTACGCATACCGTTGTAATCGGGCGAGTCTCTACTTTCAGATGCAACTGAAATTTTCCGGATTGGTCAATCCGTTCGCGAGATATGGCAGTTTGGAGGTAAGAAACGCTTGAGAAACTCAAAATTTGCGCAGTTCTGATGCTCGACACGAATAACTAGAACGGCCTAGGGGAAAAGTGAGCATACCGTTGTAATCGGGCGAGTTTCTACTTTCAGACGCAACAGATATCATGCGCATTGGTCAATCCGTTCGCGAGATATGGCCGTTTGGATGTAAGAAACGCTTGAGAAACTCAAAATTTTCGCAGTTCTGATGCTCGAAACGAATAACTAGAACGGCCTAGGGGAAAAGTGCGCATACCGTTGTAATCGGGCGAGTCTCTACTTTCAGATGCAACAGAAATTTTGGGGATTGGTCAATCCGTTCGCGAGATATGGCAGTTTGGATGTAAGAAACGCTTTAGAAACTCAAAATTTGCGCAGTTCTGATGCTTGAAACGAATAACTAGAACGCCCTAGGGGAAAAGTGCGCATACCGTTGTAATCGGGCGGGTTTCTACTTTCAGATGCAACAGAAATTTTGCGGATTGGTCAATCCGTTCGCGAGATATGGCAGTTTGGATGTAAGAAACGCTTGAGAAACTCAAAATTTTCGCAGTTCTGATGCTCGAAACGATTAACTAGAACGGTATAGGGGAAAAGTACGCATGCCGTTGTAATCGGGCGAGTTTCTATTTTCAGATGCAACAGAAACTTTGCGGATTGATCAATCCGTTCGCGAGATATGGCAGTTTGGAGATAAGAAACGCTTGAGAGACTCAAAATTTTCGCAGTTCTGATGCTCGAAACGAATGACTAGAACGTCCTAGGGGAGAAGTACGCATACCGTTGTAATCGGTCGAGTTTCTACTTTCAGATGCAACAGATATCATGCGCATTGGTCAATCCGTTCGCGAGATATGGCCGTTTGGATGTAAGAAACGCTTGAGAAACTCAAAATTTTCGCAGTTCTGATGCTCGAAACGAATAACTAGAACGGCCTAGGGGAAAAGTGCGCATACCGTTGTAATCGGGCGAGTCTCTACTTTCAGATGCAACAGAAATTTTGGGGATTGGTCAATCCGTTCGCGAGATATGGCAGTTTGGATGTAAGAAACGCTTGAGAAACTCAAAATTTGCGCAGTTCTGATGCTTGAAACGAATAACTAGAACGCCCTAGGGGAAAAGTGCGCATACCGTTGTAATCGGGTGGGTTTCTACTTTCAGATGCAACAGAAATTTTGCGGATTGGTCAATCCGTTTGCGAGATATGGCAGTTTGGAGGTAAGAAACGCTTGAGAAACTCAAAATTTGCGCAGTTCTGATGCTCGAAACGAATAAGTAGAACGGCCTAGGGGAAAAGTGCGCCTACCGTTGTGATCGGGCTAGTTTCTATTTTCAGATGCAACAGAAATTTTGCGGATTGATCAATCCGTTCGCGAGATATGGCAGTTTGGAGATAAGAAACGCTTGAGAGACTCAAAATTTTCGCATTTCTGATGCTCGAAACGAATGACTAGAACGTCCTAGGGGAGAAGTACGCATACCGTTGTAATCGGTCGAGTTTCTACTTTCAGATGCAACAGAAATCATGCGGATTGGTCAATCCGTTCGCGTGATATGGCCGTTTGGATGTAAGAAACGCTTGAGAAACTCAAAATTTTCGCAGTTCTGATGCTCGAAACGAATAACTGGAACGGCCTAGGGGAAAACTACACACACCGTTGTAATCGGGCGAGTCTCTACATTCAGATGCAACAGAGATTTTGCGGATTGGTCAATCCGTTCGCGAGATATGGCAGTTTGGAGGTAAGAAACGCTTGAGAAACTCAAAATTTTCGCAGTTCTGATGCTCGAAACGAATAACTAGAACGGCCTAGGGGAAAAGTACGCATACCGTTGTAAGCGGGCGATTTTCTACTTGCAGATGCAACAGAAATTTTGCGGATTGGTCGATCCGTTCGCGAGATATGGCAGTTGGATGTAAGAAATGCTTGAGAAATTCAAAATTTTCGCAGTTCTGATGCTCGACACGAATAACTAGAACGGCCTAGGGGAAAAGTGAGCATACCGTTGTAATCGGGCGAGTTTCTACTTTCAGACGCAACAGATATCATGCGCATTGGTCAATCCGTTCGCGAGATATGGCCGTTTGGATGTAAGAAACGCTTGAGAAACTCAAAATTTTCGCAGTTCTGATGCTCGAAACGAATAACTAGAACGGCCTAGGGGAGAAGTACGCATACCGTTGTAATCGGCCGAGTTTCTACTTTCAGATGCAACAGAAATCATGCGGATTGGTCAATCCGTTCGCGAGATATGGCCGTTTGGATGTAAGAAACGCTTGAGAAACTCAAAATTTTCGCAGTTCTGATGCTCGAAACGAATAACTAGAACGGCCTAGGGGAAAAGTGCGCATACCGTTGTAATCGGGCGAGTCTCTACTTTCAGATGCAACAGAAATTTTGGGGATTGGTCAATCCGTTCGCGAGATATGGCAGTTTGGATGTAAGAAACGCTTTAGAAACTCAAAATTTGCGCAGTTCTGATGCTTGAAACGAATAAATAGAACGCCCTAGGGGAAAAGTGCGCATACCGTTGTAATCGGGCGGGTTTCTACTTTCAGATGCAACAGAAATTTTGCGGATTGGTCAATCCGTTCGCGAGATATGGCAGTTTGGATGTAAGAAACGCTTGAGAAACTCAAAATTTTCGCAGTTCTGATGCTCGAAACGATTAACTAGAACGGTATAGGGGAAAAGTACGCATGCCGTTGTAATCGGGCGAGTTTCTATTTTCAGATGCAACAGAAACTTTGCGGATTGATCAATCCGTTCGCGAGATATGGCAGTTTGGAGATAAGAAACGCTTGAGAGACTCAAAATTTTCGCAGTTCTGATGCTCGAAACGAATGACTAGAACGTCCTAGGGGAGAAGTACGCATACCGTTGTAATCGGTCGAGTTTCTACTTTCAGATGCAACAGATATCATGCGCATTGGTCAATCCGTTCGCGAGATATGGCCGTTTGGATGTAAGAAACGCTTGAGAAACTCAAAATTTTCGCAGTTCTGATGCTCGAAACGAATAACTAGAACGGCCTAGGGGAAAAGTGCGCATACCGTTGTAATCGGGCGAGTCTCTACTTTCAGATGCAACAGAAATTTTGGGGATTGGTCAATCCGTTCGCGAGATATGGCAGTTTGGATGTAAGAAACGCTTGAGAAACTCAAAATTTGCGCAGTTCTGATGCTTGAAACGAATAACTAGAACGCCCTAGGGGAAAAGTGCGCATACCGTTGTAATCGGGTGGGTTTCTACTTTCAGATGCAACAGAAATTTTGCGGATTGGTCAATCCGTTTGCGAGATATGGCAGTTTGGAGGTAAGAAACGCTTGAGAAACTCAAAATTTGCGCAGTTCTGATGCTCGAAACGAATAAGTAGAACGGCCTAGGGGAAAAGTGCGCATACCGTTGTGATCGGGCTAGTTTCTATTTTCAGATGCAACAGAAATTTTGCGGATTGATCAATCCGTTCGCGAGATATGGCAGTTTGGAGATAAGAAACGCTTGAGAGACTAAAAATTTTCGCATTTCTGATGCTCGAAACGAATGACTAGAACGTCCTAGGGGAGAAGTACGCATACCGTTGTAATCGGTCGAGTTTCTACTTTCAGATGCAACAGAAATCATGCGGATTGGTCAATCCGTTCGCGTGATATGGCCGTTTGGATGTAAGAAACGCTTGAGAAACTCAAAATTTTCGCAGTTCTGATGCTCGAAACGAATAACTGGAACGGCCTAGGGGAAAACTACACACACCGTTGTAATCGGGCGAGTCTCTACATTCAGATGCAACAGAGATTTTGCGGATTGGTCAATCCGTTCGCGAGATATGGCAGTTTGGAGGTAAGAAACGCTTGAGAAACTCAAAATTTTCGCAGTTCTGATGCTCGAAACGAATAACTAGAACGGCCTAGGGGAAAAGTACGCATACCGTTGTAAGCGGGCGATTTTCTACTTGCAGATGCAACAGAAATTTTGCGGATTGGTCGATCCGTTCGCGAGATATGGCAGTTGGATGTAAGAAATGCTTGAGAAATTCAAAATTTTCGCAGTTCTGATGCTCGAAACGAATAACTGGAACGGCCTAGGGGAAAACTACCCATACCGTTGTAATCGGGCGAGTCTCTACTTTCAAATGCAACAGAAATTTTCCGGATTGGTCAATCCGTTCGCGAGATATGGCAGTTTGGAGGTAAGAAACGCTTGAGAAACTCAAAATTTGCGCAGTTCTGATGCTTGAAACGAATAACTGGAACGTCCTAGGGGAGAAGTACGCATACCGTTGTAATCGGCCGAGTTTCTACTTTCAGATGCAACAGAAATCATGCGGATTGGTCAATCCGTTCGCGAGATATGGCCGTTTGGATGTAAGAAACGCTTGAGAAACTCAAAATTTTCGCAGTTCTGAAGCTCGAAACGAGTAACCAGGACGGCCTAGGGGAAAAGTGCGCATACCGTTGTAATCGGGCGGGTTTCTACTTTCAGATGCAACAGAAATTTTGCGGATTGGTCAATCCGTTTGCGAGATATGGCAGTTTGGAGGTAAGAAACGCTTGAGAAACTCAAAATTTGCGCAGTTCTGATGCTCGAAACGAATAAGTAGAACGGCCTAGGGGAAAAGTGCGTATACCGTTGTGATCGGGCTAGTTTCTATTTCCAGATGCAATAGAAATTTTGCGGATTGATCAATCCGTTCGCGAGATATGGCAGTTTGGAGATAAGAAACGCTTGCGAGACTCAAAATTTTCGCAGTTCTGATGCTCGAAACGAATGACTAGAACGTCCTAGGGTAGAAGTACGCATACCGTTGTAATCGGTCGAGTTTCTACTTTCAGATGCAACAGAAATCATGCGGATTGGTCAATCCGTTCGCGAGATATGGAAGTTTGGAGGTAAGAAACGCTTGAGAAACTCAAAATTTTCGGAGTTCTGATGCTCGAAACGAATAACTAGAACGGCCTAGGGGAAACGAGCGCATACCGTTGTAATCGGTCGAGTTTCTACTTTCAGATGCAACAGAAATCATGCGGATTGGTCAATCCGTTCGCGAGATATGGCCGTTTGGATGTAAGAAACCCTTGAGAAACTCAAAATTTTCGCAGTTCTGATGCTCGAAACGAATAACTGGAACGGCCTAGGGGAAAAGTGCGCATACCGTTGTAATCGGGCGAGTTTCTACTTTCAGATGCAACAGAAATCATGCGGATTGGTCAATCCGTTCGCGAGATATGGAAGTTTGGAGGTAAGAAACGCTTGAGAAACTCAAAATTTTCGGAGTTCTGATGCTCGAAACGAATAACTAGAACGGCCTAGGGGAAAAGTACGCATACCGTTGTAATCGGGCGAGTTTCTACTTTCAGATGCAACAGAAATTTTGCGGATCGGTCAATCCTTTCGCGAGATATGGCAGTTTGGATGTAAGAAACGCTTGAGAAACTCAAAATTTTCGCAGTTCTGATGCTCGAAACGAATAACTAGAACGGCCAAGGGGAAAACTACACCCACCGTTGTAATCGGGCGAGTTTCTACTTTCAGATGCAACAGAAATTTTGCGGATTGATCAATCCGTTCGCGAGATATGGCAGTTTGGAAATAAGAAACGCTTGAGAAACTCAAAATTTTCGCAGTTCTGATGCTCGAAACGAATAACTAGAACGGCCTAGGGGAAAACTACACCTACCGTTGTAATCGGGCGAGTTTCTACTTTCAGATGCAACAGAGACTTTGCGGATTGATCAATCCGTTCGCGAGATATGGCAGTTTGGAGGAAAGAAACGCTTGAGAAACTCAAAATTTGCGCAGTTCTGATGCTTGAAACGAATAACTAGAACGCCCTAGGGGAAAAGTGCGCATACCGTTGTAATCGGGTGGGTTTCTACTTTCAGATGCAACAGAAATTTTGCGGATTGGTCAATCCGTTTGCGAGATATGGCAGTTTGGAGGTAAGAAACGCTTGAGAAACTCAAAATTTGCGCAGTTCTGATGCTCGAAACGAATAAGTAGAACGGCCTAGGGGAAAAGTGCGCATACCGTTGTGATCGGGCTAGTTTCTATTTTCAGATGCAACAGAAATTTTGCGGATTGATCAATCCGTTCGCGAGATATGGCAGTTTGGAGATAAGAAACGCTTGAGAGACTCAAAATTTTCGCACTTCTGATGCTCGAAACGAATGACTAGAACGTCCTAGGGGAGAAGTACGCATACCGTTGTAATCGGTCGAGTTTCTACTTTCAGATGCAACAGAAATCATGCGGATTGGTCAATCCGTTCGCGTGATATGGCCGTTTGGATGTAAGAAACGCTTGAGAAACTCAAAATTTTCGCAGTTCTGATGCTCGAAACGAATAACTGGAACGGCCTAGGGGAAAACTACACACACCGTTGTAATCGGGCGAGTCTCTACATTCAGATGCAACAGAGATTTTGCGGATTGGTCAATCCGTTCGCGAGATATGGCAGTTTGGAGGTAAGAAACGCTTGAGAAACTCAAAATTTTCGCAGTTCTGATGCTCGAAACGAATAACTAGAACGGCCTAGGGGAAAAGTACGCATACCGTTGTAAGCGGGCGATTTTCTACTTGCAGATGCAACAGAAATTTTGCGGATTGGTCGATCCGTTCGCGAGATATGGCAGTTGGATGTAAGAAACGCTTGAGAAATTCAAAATTTTCGCAGTTCTGATGCTCGAAACGAATAACTGGAACGGCCTAGGGGAAAACTACCCATACCGTTGTAATCGGGCGAGTCTCTACTTTCAAATGCAACAGAAATTTTCCGGATTGGTCAATCCGTTCGCGAGATATGGCCGTTTGGATGTAAGAAACGCTTGAGAAACTCAAAATTTTCGCAGTTCTGAAGCTCGAAACGAGTAACTAGGACGGCCTAGGGGAAAAGTGCGCATACCGTTGTAATCGGGCGGGTTTCTACTTTCAGATGCAACAGAAATTTTGCGGATTGGTCAATCCGTTTGCGAGATATGGCAGTTTGGAGGTAAGAAACGCTTGAGAAACTCAAAATTTGCGCAGTTCTGATGCTCGAAACGAATAAGTAGAACGGCCTAGGGGAAAAGTGCGTATACCGTTGTGATCGGGCTAGTTTCTATTTCCAGATGCAACAGAAATTTTGCGGATTGATCAATCCGTTCGCGAGATATGGCAGTTTGGAGATAAGAAACGCTTGCGAGACTCAAAATTTTCGCAGTTCTGATGCTCGAAACGAATGACTAGAACGTCCTAGGGTAGAAGTACGCATACCGTTGTAATCGGTCGAGTTTCTACTTTCAGATGCAACAGAAATCATGCGGATTGGTCAATCCGTTCGCGAGATATGGCCGTTTGGATGTAAGAAACGCCTGAGAAACTCAAAATTTTCGCAGTTCTGATGCTCGAAACGAATAACTGGAACGTCCTAGGGGAGAAGTACGCATACCGTTGTAATCGGTCGAGTTTCTACTTTCAGATGCAACAGAAATCATGCGGATTGGTCAATCCGTTCGCGAGATATGGCCGTTTGGATGTAAGAAACCCTTGAGAAACTCAAAATTTTCGCAGTTCTGATGCTCGAAACGAATAACTGGAACGGCCTAGGGGAAAAGTGCGCATACCGTTGTAATCGGGCGAGTTTCTACTTTCAGATGCAACAGAAATCATGCGGATTGGTCAATCCGTTCGCGAGATATGGAAGTTTGGAGGTAAGAAACGCTTGAGAAACTCAAAATTTTCGCAGTTCTGATGCTCGAAACGAATAACTAGAACGGCCTAGGGGAAAAGTACGCATACCGTTGTAATCGGGCGAGTTTCTACTTTCAGATGCAACAGAAATTTTGCGGATCGGTCAATCCTTTCGCGAGATATGGCAGTTTGGATGTAAGAAACGCTTGAGAAACTCAAAATTTTCGCAGTTCTGATGCTCGAAACGAATAACTAGAACGGCCAAGGGGAAAACTACACCCACCGTTGTAATCGGGCGAGTTTCTACTTTCAGATGCAACAGAAATTTTGCGGATTGATCAATCCGTTCGCGAGATATGGCAGTTTGGAAATAAGAAACGCTTGAGAAACTCAAAATTTTCGCAGTTCTGATGCTCGAAACGAATAACTAGAACGGCCTAGGGGAAAACTACACCCACCGTTGTAATCGGGCGAGTTTCTACTTTCAGATGCAACAGAGACTTTGCAGATTGATCAATCCGTTCGCGAGATATGGCAGTTTGGAGAGAAGAAACGCTTGAGAAACTCAAAATTTTTGCAGTTCTGATGCTCGAAACGAGTAACTAGAGCGGCCTAGGGGAAAAGTACGCACACCGTTGTAATCGGGCGAGTTTCTACTTTCAGATGCAACAGAAATTTTGCGGATTGGTCAATCCGTTCGCGAGATATGGCAGTTTGGAGGAAAGAAACGCTTGAGAAACTCAAAATTTGCGCAGTTCTGATGCTTGAAACGAATAACTAGGACGCCCTAGGGGAAAAGTGCGCATACCGTTGTAATCGGGCGGGTTTCTACTTTCAGATGCAACAGAAATTTTGCGGATTGGTCAATCCGTTTGCGAGATATGGCAGTTTGGAGGTAAGAAACGCTTGAGAAACTCAAAATTTTCGCAGTTCTGATGCTCGAAACGAATAACTAGAACGGCCTAGGGGAAAACTACACCCACCGTTGTGATCGGGCTAGTTTCTATCTTCAGATGCAACAGAAATTTTGCGGATTGATCAATCCGTTCGCGAGATATGGCAGTTTGGAAATAAGAAACGCTTGAGAAACTCAAAATTTTCGCAGTTCTGATGCTCGAAACGAATAACTAGAACGGCCCAGGGGAAAAGTGCGCATACCGATGTAATCGGGCGAGTTTCTACTTTCAGATGCAACAGAGACTTTGCGGATTGATCAATCCGTTCGCGAGATATGGCAGTTTGGAGAGAAGAAACGCTTGAGAAACTCAAAATTTTTGCAGTTCTGATGCTCGAAACGAGTAACTAGAGCGGCCTAGGGGAAAAGTACGCATACCGGTGTATTCGGGCGAGTTTCTACTTTCAGATGCAACAGAAATTTTGCGGATTGGTCAATCCGTTCGCGAGATATGGCAGTTTGGAGGTAAGAAACGCTTGAGAAACTCAAAATTTTCGCAGTTCTGATGCTCGAAACGAATAACTAGAACGGCCTAGGGGAAAACTACACCTACACGTTGTAATCGGGCGAGTTTCTACTTTCAGATGCAACAGAAATTTTGCGGATTGATCAATCCGTTCGCGAGATATGGCAGTTTGGAGAGAAGAAACGCTTGAGAAACTCAAAATTTTTGCAGTTCTGATGCTCGAAACGAGTAACTAGAGCGGCCTAGGGGAAAAGTACGCATACCGTTGCAATCGGGCGAGTTTCTACTTTCAGATGCAACAGAAATTTTGCGGATCGGTCAATCCGTTCGCGAGATATGGCAGTTTGGAAGTAAGAAACGTTTGAGAAACTCAAAATTTTCGCAGTTCTGATGCTCGAAATGAATAACTGGAACGGCCTAGGGGAAAACTACACATACCGCTGTAATCGGGCGAGTTTCTACTTTCAGATGCAACAGAAATTTTGCGGATTGGTCAATCCGTTCGCGAGATATGGCAGTTTGGAGGTAAGAAACGCTTGAGAAACTCAAAATTTTCGCAGTTCTGATGCTCGAAACGAATAACTAGAACGGCCTAGGGCAAAACTACACCCACCGTTGTAATCGGGCGAGTTTCTACTTTCAGATGCAACAGAAATTTTGCGGATTGATCAATCCGTTCGCGAGATATGGCAGTTTGGAAATAAG
This sequence comes from Ptiloglossa arizonensis, assembly GCF_051014685.1. Taxonomy (NCBI): domain Eukaryota; kingdom Metazoa; phylum Arthropoda; class Insecta; order Hymenoptera; family Colletidae; genus Ptiloglossa; species Ptiloglossa arizonensis. The sequence goes on from NW_027478807.1 coordinate 387,067, forward strand.
AAACGCTTGAGAAACTCAAAATTTTCGCAGTTCTGATGCTCGAAACGAATAACTAGAACGGCCCAGGGGAAAAGTGCGCATACCGTTGTAATCGGGCGAGTTTCTACTTTCAGATGCAACAGAGACTTTGCGGATTGATCAATCCGTTCGCGAGATATGGCAGTTTGGAGAGAAGAAACGCTTGAGAAACTCAAAATTTCTGCAGTTCTGATGCTCGAAACGAGTAACTAGAGCGGCCTAGGGGAAAAGTACGCATACCGGTGTAATCGGGCGAGTTTCTACTTTCAGATGCAACAGAAATTTTGCGGATTGGTCAATCCGATCGCGAGATATGGCAGTTTGGAGGTAAGAAACGCTTGAGAAACTCAAAATTTTCGCAGTTCTGATGCTCGAAACGAATAACTAGAACGGCCTAGGGGAAAACTACACCTACCGTTGTAATCGGGGGAGTTTCTACTTTCAGATGCAATAGAAATTTTGCGGATTGATCAATCCGTTCGCGAGATATGGCAGTTTGGAGAGAAGAAACGCTTGAGAAACTCAAAATTTTCGCAGTTCTGATGCTCGAAACGAGTAACCAGAACGGCCTAGGGGAAAAGTACGCATACCGTTGTAATGGGGCGAGTTTCTACTTTCAGATGCAACAGAAATTTCGCGGATTGGTCAATCCGTTCGCGAGATATTGCAGTTTGGATGTAAGAAACGCTTGAGAAACTCAAATTTTTCGCAGTTCTGATGCTCGAAACGAATAACTAGAACGGCCTAGGGGAAAACTACACCTACCGTTGTAATCGGGCGAGTTTCTACTTTCAGATGCAACAGAGACTTTGCGGATTGATCAATCCGTTCGCGAGATATGGCAGTTTGGAGAGAAGAAACGCTTGAGAAACTCAAAATTTTTGCAGTTCTGATGCTCGAAACGAGTAACTAGAGCGGCCTAGGGGAAAAGTACGCATACCGTTGTAATCGGGCGAGATTCTACTTTCAGATGCAACAGAAATTTTGCGGATCGGTCAATCCGTTCGCGAGATATGGCAGTTTGGAAGTAAGAAACGCTTGAGAAACTCAAAATTTTCGCAGTTCTGATGCTCGAAATGAATAACTGGAACGGCCTAGAGGAAAACTACACATACCGTTGTAATCGGGCGAGTTTCTACTTTCAGATGCAACAGAAATTTTGCGGATCGGTCAATCCGTTCGCGAGATATGGCAGTTTGGAAGTAAGAAACGCTTGAGAAACTCAAAATTTTCGCAGTTCTGATGCTCGAAATGAATAACTGGAACGGCCTAGTGGAAAACTACACATACCGTTGTAATCGGGCGAGTTTCTACTTTCAGATGCAACAGAAATTTCGCGGATTGGTCAATCCGTTCGCGAGATATTGCAGTTTGGATGTAAGAAACGCTTGAGAAACTCAAAATTTTCGCAGTTCTGATGCTCGAAACGAATAACTAGAACGCCCTAGGGGAAAACTACACATACCGTTGTAATCGGGCGGGTCTCTACTTTCAGATGCAACAGAAATTTTGCGGATTGGTGAATCCGTTCGCGAGATATGGCAGTTTGGAGGTAAGAAACGCTTGAGAAACTCAAAATTTTCGCAGTTCTGATGCTCGACACGAATAACTAGAACGGCCTAGGGTAAAAGTGCGCATACCGTTGTAATCTGGCGAGTTTCTACTTTCAGATGCAACAGAGACTTTGCGGATTGATCAATCCGTTCGCGAGATATGGCAGTTTGGAGAGAAGAAACGCTTGAGAAACTCAAAATTTTTGCAGTTCTGATGCTCGAAACGAGTAACTAGAGCGGCCTAGGGGAAAAGTACGCATACCGGTGTAATCGGGCGAGTTTCTACTTTCAGATGCAACAGAAATTTTGCGGATTGGTCAATCCGTTCGCGAGATATGGCAGTTTGGAGGTAAGAAACGCTTGAGAAACTCAAAATTTTCGCAGTTCTGATGCTCGAAACGAATAACTAGAACGGCCTAGGGGAAAACTACACCTACCGTTGTAATCGGGCGAGTTTCTACTTTCAGATGCAACAGAAATTTTGCGGATTGATCAATCCGTTCGCGAGATATGGCAGTTTGGAGATAAGAAACGATTGAGAAACTCAAAATTTTCGCAGTTCTGATGCTCGAAACGAGTAACCAGAACGGCCTAGGGGAAAAGTACGCATACCTTTGTAATGGGGCGCGTTTCTACCTTCAGATGCAACAGAAATTTCGCGGATTGGTCAATCCGTTCGCGAGATATTGCAGTTTGGAGGTAAGAAACGATTGAGAAACTCAAAATTTTCGCAGTTCTGATGCTCGAAACGAATAACTAGAACGGCCTAGGGGAAAAGTGCGCATACCGTTGTAATCGGGCGAGTTTCTACTTTCAGATGCAACAGAGACTTTGCGGATTGATCAATCCGTTCGCGAGATATGGCAGTTTGGAGAGAAGAAACGCTTGAGAAACTCAAAATTTTTGCAGTTCTGATGCTCGAGACGAGTAACTAGAGCGGCCTAGGGGAAAAGTACGCATACCGTTGTAATCGGGCGAGTTTCTACTTTCAGATGCAACAGAAATTTTGCGGATCGGTCAATCCGTTCGCGAGATATGGCAGTTTGGATGTAAGAAACGCTTGAGAAACTCAAAATTTTCGCAGTTCTGATGCTAGAAATGAATAACTGGAACGGCCTAGGGGAAAACTACACATACCGTTGTAATCGGGCGAGTTTCTACTTTCAGATGCAACAGAAATTTTGCGGATTGGTCAATCCGTTCGCGAGATATGGCAGTTTGGAGGTATGAAACGCTAGAGAAACTCAAAATTTTCGCAGTTCTGATGCTCGACACGAATAACTAGAACGGCCTAGGGGAAAAGTGCGCATACCGTTGTAATCCGTCGAGTTTCTACTTTCAGAAGCAACAGAAATTTTGCGGATTGGTCAATCCGTTCGCGAGATATGGCAGTTTGGAGGTAAGAAACGCTTGAGAAACTCAAAATTTTCGCAGTTCTGATGCTCGAAACGAATAACTAGACCGGCCTAGGGGAAAACTACACATACCGTTGTAATCGGGCGAGTTTCTACTTTCAGATGCAACACAAATTTTGCGGATTGATCAATCCGTTCGCGCAATATGGCAGTTTGGAGATAGGAAACACTTGAGAAACTCAAAATTTTCGCAGTTCTGATGCTCGAAACGAGTAACTAGAACGGCCTAGGGGGAAATGTACGCATACCGTTGTAATGGGGCGAGTTTCTACTTTCAGATGCAACAGAAATTTTGCGGATTGGTCAATCCGTTCGCGAGACATTGCAGTTTGGAGGTAAGAAACGCTTGAGAAACTCAAAATTTTCGCAGTTCTGATGCTCGAAACGAATAACTAGAACGGCCTAGGGGAAAAGTGAGCATACCGTTGTAATCGGGCGAGTTTCTACATTCAGATGCAACAGATATTTTGCGGATTGATCAATCCGTTCGCGAGATATGGCAGTTTGGAGATAAGAAACGCTTGAGAAACTAAAAATTTTCGCAGTTCTTATGCTCGAAACGAGTAACTAGAACGGCCTAGGGGAAAAGTACGCATACCGTTGTAATCGGGCGAGTTTCTACTTTCAGATGCAACAGAAATTTTGCGGATCGGTCAATCCGGTCGCGAGATATGGCAGTTTGGAAGTAAGAAACGCTTGAGAAACTCAAAATTTTCGCAGTTCTGATGCTCGAAATGAATAACTGGAACGGCCTAGGGGAAAACTACACATACCGTTGTAATCGGGCGAGTTTCTACTTTCAGATGCAACAGAAATTTTGCGGATTGGTCAATCCGTTCTCGAGATATGGCAGTTTGGAGGTAAGAAACGCTTGAGAAACTCAAAATTTTCGCAGTTCTGATGTTCGAAACGAATAACTAGAACGGCCCAGGGGAAAAGTGCGCATAACGTTGTATTCGGGCGAGTTTCTACTTTTAGATGCAACAGAAATTTTGCGGATTGATCAATCCGTTCGCGAGATATGGCAGTTTGGAGATAAGAAACGCTTGAGAAACCCAAAATTTTTGCAGTTCTGATGCTCGAAACGAGTAACTAGAGCGGCCTAGGGGAAAAGTACGCATACCGTTGCAATCGGGCGAGTTTCTACTTTCAGATGCAACAGAAATTTTGCGGATCGGTCAATCCGTTCGCGAGATATGGCAGTTTGGAAGTAAGAAACGTTTGAGAAACTCAAAATTTTCGCAGTTCTGATGCTCGAAATGAATAACTGGAACGGCCTAGGGGAAAACTACACATACCGCTGTAATCGGGCGAGTTTCTACTTTCAGATGCAACAGAAATTTTGCGGATTGATCAATCCGTTCGCGAGATATGGCAGTTTGGAGAGAAGAAACGCTTGAGAAACTCAAAATTTTCGCAGTTCTGATGCTCGAAACGAATAACTAGAACGGCCTAGGGGAAAACTACACCTACCGTTGTAATCGGGCGAGTTTCTACTTTCAGATGCAACAGAGACTTTGCAGATTGATCAATCCGTTCGCGAGATATGGCAGTTTGGAGAGAAGAAACGCTTGAGAAACTCAAAATTTGCGCAGTTCTGATGCTTGAAACGAATAACTAGAACGCCCTAGGGGAAAAGTGCGCATACCGTTGTAATCGGGCGGGTTTCTACTTTCAGATGCAACAGAAATTTTGCGGATTGGTCAATCCGTTTGCGAGATATGGCAGTTTGGAGGTAAGAAACGCTTGAGAAACTCAAAATTTGCGAAGTTCTGATGCTCGAAACGAATAAGTAGAACGGCCTAGGGGAAAAGTGCGCATACCGTTGTGATCGGGCTAGTTTCTATCTTCAGATGCAACAGAAATTTTGCGGATTGATCAATCCGTTCGCGAGATATGGCAGTTTGGAAATAAGAAACGCTTGAGAAACTCAAAATTTTCGCAGTTCTGATGCTCGAAACGAATAACTAGAACGGCCCAGGGGAAAAGTGCGCATACCGTTGTAATCGGGCGAGTTTCTACTTTCAGATGCAACAGAAATTTTGCGGATTGGTCAATCCGTTCGCGAGATATGGCAGTTTGGAGGAAAGAAACGCTTGAGAAACTCAAAATTTGCGCAGTTCTGATGCTTGAAACGAATAACTAGAACGCCCTAGGGGAAAAGTGCGCATACCGTTGTAATCGGGCGGGTTTCTACTTTCAGATGCAACAGAAATTTTGCGGATTGGTCAATCCGTTTGCGAGATATGGCAGTTTGGAGGTAAGAAACGCTTGAGAAACTCAAAATTTGCGAAGTTCTGATGCTCGAAACGAATAAGTAGAACGGCCTAGGGGAAAAGTGCGCCTACCGTTGTGATCGGGCTAGTTTCTATCTTCAGATGCAACAGAAATTTTGCGGATTGATCAATCCGTTCGCGAGATATGGCAGTTTGGAAATAAGAAACGCTTGAGAAACTCAAAATTTTCGCAGTTCTGATGCTCGAAACGAATAACTAGAACGGCCCAGGGGAAAAGTGCGCATACCGTTGTAATCGGGCGCGTTTCTACTTTCAGATGCAACAGAGACTTTGCGGATTGATCAATCCGTTCGCGAGATATGGCAGTTTGGAGAGAAGAAACGCTTGAGAAACTCAAAATTTTTGCAGTTCTGATGCTCGAAACGAGTAACTAGAGCGGCCTAGGGGAAAAGTACGCATACCGGTGTATTCGGGCGAGTTTCTACTTTCAGATGCAACAGAAATTTTGCGGATTGGTCAATCCGTTCGCGAGATATGGCAGTTTGGAGGTAAGAAACGCTTGAGAAACTCAAAATTTTCGCAGTTCTGATGCTCGAAACGAATAACTAGAACGGCCTAGGGGAAAACTACACCTACACGTTGTAATCGGGCGAGTTTCTACTTTCAGATGCAACAGAAATTTTGCGGATTGATCAATCCGTTCGCGAGATATGGCAGTTTGGAGAGAAGAAACGCTTGAGAAACTCAAAATTTTTGCAGTTCTGATGCTCGAAACGAGTAACTAGAGCGGCCTAGGGGAAAAGTACGCATACCGTTGCAATCGGGCGAGTTTCTACTTTCAGATGCAACAGAAATTTTGCGGATCGGTCAATCCGTTCGCGAGATATGGCAGTTTGGAAGTAAGAAACGTTTGAGAAACTCAAAATTTTCGCAGTTCTGATGCTCGAAATGAATAACTGGAACGGCCTAGGGGAAAACTACACATACCGCTGTAATCGGGCGAGTTTCTACTTTCAGATGCAACAGAAATTTTGCGGATTGGTCAATCCGTTCGCGAGATATGGCAGTTTGGAGGTAAGAAACGCTTGAGAAACTCAAAATTTTCGCAGTTCTGATGCTCGAAACGAATAACTAGAACGGCCTAGGGGAAAACTACACCCACCGTTGTAATCGGGCGAGTTTCTACTTTCAGATGCAACAGAAATTTTGCGGATTGATCAATCCGTTCGCGAGATATGGCAGTTTGGAAATAAGAAACGCTTGAGAAACTCAAAATTTTCGCAGTTCTGATGCTCGAAACGAATAACTAGAACGGCCCAGGGGAAAAGTGCGCATACCGTTGTAATCGGGCGAGTTTCTACTTTCAGATGCAACAGAGACTTTGCGGATTGATCAATCCGTTCGCGAGATATGGCAGTTTGGAGAGAAGAAACGCTTGAGAAACTCAAAATTTCTGCAGTTCTGATGCTCGAAACGAGTAACTAGAGCGGCCTAGGGGAAAAGTACGCATACCGGTGTAATCGGGCGAGTTTCTACTTTCAGATGCAACAGAAATTTTGCGGATTGGTCAATCCGATCGCGAGATATGGCAGTTTGGAGGTAAGAAACGCTTGAGAAACTCAAAATTTTCGCAGTTCTGATGCTCGAAACGAATAACTAGAACGGCCTAGGGGAAAACTACACCTACCGTTGTAATCGGGGGAGTTTCTACTTTCAGATGCAACAGAAATTTTGCGGATTGATCAATCCGTTCGCGAGATATGGCAGTTTGGAGAGAAGAAACGCTTGAGAAACTCAAAATTTTCGCAGTTCTGATGCTCGAAACGAGTAACCAGAACGGCCTAGGGGAAAAGTACGCATACCGTTGTAATGGGGCGAGTTTCTACTTTCAGATGCAACAGAAATTTCGCGGATTGGTCAATCCGTTCGCGAGATATTGCAGTTTGGATGTAAGAAACGCTTGAGAAACTCAAAATTTTCGCAGTTCTGATGCTCGAAACGAATAACTAGAACGGCCTAGGGGAAAACTACACCTACCGTTGTAATCGGGCGAGTATCTACTTTCAGATGCAACAGAGACTTTGCGGATTGATCAATCCGTTCGCGAGATATGGCAGTTTGGAGAGATGAAACGCTTGAGAAACTCAAAATTTTTGCAGTTCTGATGCTCGAAACGAGTAACTAGAGCGGCCTAGGGGAAAAGTACGCATACCGTTGTAATCGGGCGAGATTCTACTTTCAGATGCAACAGAAATTTTGGGGATCGGTCAATCCGTTCGCGAGATATGGCAGTTTGGAAGTAAGAAACGCTTGAGAAACTCAAAATTTTCGCAGTTCTGATGCTCGAAATGAATAACTGGAACGGCCTAGGGGAAAACTACACATACCGTTGTAATCGGGCGAGTTTCTACTTTCAGATGCAACAGAAATTTTGCGGATTGGTCAATCCGTTCGCGAGATATGGCAGTTTGGAGGTAAGAAACGCTTGAGAAACTCAAAATTTTCGCAGTTCTGATGCTCGAAACGAATAACTAGAACGGCCCAGGGGAAAAGTGCGCATACCGTTGTAACCGGGCCAGTTTCTACTTTAAGATGCAACAGAAACTTTGCGGATTGATCAATCCGTTCGCGAGATATGGCAGTTTGGAGAGAAGAAACGCTTGAGAAACTCAAAATTTTTGCAGTTCTGATGCTCGAAACGAGTAACTAGAGCGGCCTAGGGGAAAAGTACGCATACCGGTGTAATCGGGCGAGTTTCTACTTTCAGATGCAGCAGAAATTTTGCGGATTGGTCAATCCGATCGCGAGATATGGCAGTTTGGAGGTAAGAAACGCTTGAGAAACTCAAAATTTTCGCAGTTCTGATGCTCGAAACGAATAACTAGAACGGCCTAGGGGAAAACTACACCTACCGTTGTAATCGGGGGAGTTTCTACTTTCAGATGCAATAGAAATTTTGCGGATTGATCAATCCGTTCGCGAGATATGGCAGTTTGGAGAGAAGAAACGCTTGAGAAACTCAAAATTTTCGCAGTTCTGATGCTCGAAACGAGTAACCAGAACGGCCTAGGGGAAAAGTACGCATACCGTTGTAATGGGGCGAGTTTCTACTTTCAGATGCAACAGAAATTTCGCGGATTGGTCAATCCGTTCGCGAGATATTGCAGTTTGGATGTAAGAAACGCTTGAGAAACTCAAATTTTTCGCAGTTCTGATGCTCGAAACGAATAACTAGAACGGCCTAGGGGAAAACTACACCTACCGTTGTAATCGGGCGAGTTTCTACTTTCAGATGCAACAGAGACTTTGCGGATTGATCAATCCGTTCGCGAGATATGGCAGTTTGGAGAGAAGAAACGCTTGAGAAACTCAAAATTTTTGCAGTTCTGATGCTCGAAACGAGTAACTAGAGCGGCCTAGGGGAAAAGTACGCATACCGTTGTAATCGGGCGAGATTCTACTTTCAGATGCAGCAGAAATTTTGCGGATCGGTCAATCCGTTCGCGAGATATGGCAGTTTGGAAGTAAGAAACGCTTGAGAAACTCAAAATTTTCGCAGTTCTGATGCTCGAAATGAATAACTGGAACGGCCTAGAGGAAAACTACACATACCGTTGTAATCGGGCGAGTTTCTACTTTCAGATGCAACAGAAATTTTGCGGATCGGTCAATCCGTTCGCGAGATATGGCAGTTTGGAAGTAAGAAACGCTTGAGAAACTCAAAATTTTCGCAGTTCTGATGCTCGAAACGAATAACTAGAACGGCCCAGGGGAAAAGTGCGCATACCGTTGTAATCGGGCGAGTTTCTACTTTCAGATGCAACAGAAATTTTGCGGATTGGTCAATCCGTTCGCGAGATATGGCAGTTTGGAGGAAAGAAACGCTTGAGAAACTCAAAATTTGCGCAGTTCTGATGCTTGAAACGAATAACTAGAACGCCCTAGGGGAAAAGTGCGCATACCGTTGTAATCGGGCGGGTTTCTACTTTCAGATGCAACAGAAATTTTGCGGATTGGTCAATCCGTTTGCGAGATATGGCAGTTTGGAGGTAAGAAACGCTTGAGAAACTCAAAATTTGCGAAGTTCTGATGCTCGAAACGAATAAGTAGAACGGCCTAGTGGAAAAGTGCGCCTACCGTTGTGATCGGGCTAGTTTCTATCTTCAGATGCAACAGAAATTTTGCGGATTGATCAATCCGTTCGCGAGATATGGCAGTTTGGAAATAAGAAACGCTTGAGAAACTCAAAATTTTCGCAGTTCTGATGCTCGAAACGAATAACTAGAACGGCCCAGGGGAAAAGTGCGCATACCGTTGTAATCGGGCGCGTTTCTACTTTCAGATGCAACAGAGACTTTGCGGATTGATCAATCCGTTCGCGAGATATGGCAGTTTGGAGAGAAGAAACGCTTGAGAAACTCAAAATTTTTGCAGTTCTGATGCTCGAAACGAGTAACTAGAGCGGCCTAGGGGAAAAGTACGCATACCGGTGTATTCGGGCGAGTTTCTACTTTCAGATGCAACAGAAATTTTGCGGATTGGTCAATCCGTTCGCGAGATATGGCAGTTTGGAGGTAAGAAACGCTTGAGAAACTCAAAATTTTCGCAGTTCTGATGCTCGAAACGAATAACTAGAACGGCCTAGGGGAAAACTACACCTACACGTTGTAATCGGGCGAGTTTCTACTTTCAGATGCAACAGAAATTTTGCGGATTGATCAATCCGTTCGCGAGATATGGCAGTTTGGAGAGAAGAAACGCTTGAGAAACTCAAAATTTTTGCAGTTCTGATGCTCGAAACGAGTAACTAGAGCGGCCTAGGGGAAAAGTACGCATACCGTTGCAATCGGGCGAGTTTCTACTTTCAGATGCAACAGAAATTTTGCGGATCGGTCAATCCGTTCGCGAGATATGGCAGTTTGGAAGTAAGAAACGTTTGAGAAACTCAAAATTTTCGCAGTTCTGATGCTCGAAATGAATAACTGGAACGGCCTAGGGGAAAACTACACATACCGCTGTAATCGGGCGAGTTTCTACTTTCAGATGCAACAGAAATTTTGCGGATTGGTCAATCCGTTCGCGAGATATGGCAGTTTGGAGGTAAGAAACGCTTGAGAAACTCAAAATTTTCGCAGTTCTGATGCTCGAAACGAATAACTAGAACGGCCTAGGGGAAAACTACACCCACCGTTGTAATCGGGCGAGTTTCTACTTTCAGATGCAACAGAAATTTTGCGGATTGATCAATCCGTTCGCGAGATATGGCAGTTTGGAAATAAGAAACGCTTGAGAAACTCAAAATTTTCGCAGTTCTGATGCTCGAAACGAATAACTAGAACGGCCCAGGGGAAAAGTGCGCATACCGTTGTAATCGGGCGAGTTTCTACTTTCAGATGCAACAGAGACTTTGCGGATTGATCAATCCGTTCGCGAGATATGGCAGTTTGGAGAGAAGAAACGCTTGAGAAACTCAAAATTTCTGCAGTTCTGATGCTCGAAACGAGTAACTAGAGCGGCCTAGGGGAAAAGTACGCATACCGGTGTAATCGGGCGAGTTTCTACTTTCAGATGCAACAGAAATTTTGCGGATTGGTCAATCCGATCGCGAGATATGGCAGTTTGGAGGTAAGAAACGCTTGAGAAACTCAAAATTTTCGCAGTTCTGATGCTCGAAACGAATAACTAGAACGGCCTAGGGGAAAACTACACCTACCGTTGTAATCGGGGGAGTTTCTACTTTCAGATGCAACAGAAATTTTGCGGATTGATCAATCCGTTCGCGAGATATGGCAGTTTGGAGAGAAGAAACGCTTGAGAAACTCAAAATTTTCGCAGTTCTGATGCTCGAAACGAGTAACCAGAACGGCCTAGGGGAAAAGTACGCATACCGTTGTAATGGGGCGAGTTTCTACTTTCAGATGCAACAGAAATTTCGCGGATTGGTCAATCCGTTCGCGAGATATTGCAGTTTGGATGTAAGAAACGCTTGAGAAACTCAAAATTTTCGCAGTTCTGATGCTCGAAACGAATAACTAGAACGGCCTAGGGGAAAACTACACCTACCGTTGTAATCGGGCGAGTATCTACTTTCAGATGCAACAGAGACTTTGCGGATTGATCAATCCGTTCGCGAGATATGGCAGTTTGGAGAGATGAAACGCTTGAGAAACTCAAAATTTTTGCAGTTCTGATGCTCGAAACGAGTAACTAGAGCGGCCTAGGGGAAAAGTACGCATACCGTTGTAATCGGGCGAGATTCTACTTTCAGATGCAACAGAAATTTTGGGGATCGGTCAATCCGTTCGCGAGATATGGCAGTTTGGAAGTAAGAAACGCTTGAGAAACTCAAAATTTTCGCAGTTCTGATGCTCGAAATGAATAATTGGAACGGCCTAGGGGAAAACTACACATACCGTTGTAATCGGGCGAGTTTCTACTTTCAGATGCAACAGAAATTTTGCGGATTGGTCAATCCGTTCGCGAGATATGGCAGTTTGGAGGTAAGAAACGCTTGAGAAACTCAAAATTTTCGCAGTTCTGATGCTCGAAACGAATAACTAGAACGGCCCAGGGGAAAAGTGCGCATACCGTTGTAACCGGGCCAGTTTCTACTTTAAGATGCAACAGAAACTTTGCGGATTGATCAATCCGTTCGCGAGATATGGCAGTTTGGAGAGAAGAAACGCTTGAGAAACTCAAAATTTTTGCAGTTCTGATGCTCGAAACGAGTAACTAGAGCGGCCTAGGGGAAAAGTACGCATACCGGTGTAATCGGGCGAGTTTCTACTTTCAGATGCAGCAGAAATTTTGCGGATTGGTCAATCCGATCGCGAGATATGGCAGTTTGGAGGTAAGAAACGCTTGAGAAACTCAAAATTTTCGCAGTTCTGATGCTCGAAACGAATAACTAGAACGGCCTAGGGGAAAACTACACCTACCGTTGTAATCGGGGGAGTTTCTACTTTCAGATGCAATAGAAATTTTGCGGATTGATCAATCCGTTCGCGAGATATGGCAGTTTGGAGAGAAGAAACGCTTGAGAAACTCAAAATTTTCGCAGTTCTGATGCTCGAAACGAGTAACCAGAACGGCCTAGGGGAAAAGTACGCATACCGTTGTAATGGGGCGAGTTTCTACTTTCAGATGCAACAGAAATTTCGCGGATTGGTCAATCCGTTCGCGAGATATTGCAGTTTGGATGTAAGAAACGCTTGAGAAACTCAAATTTTTCGCAGTTCTGATGCTCGAAACGAATAACTAGAACGGCCTAGGGGAAAACTACACCTACCGTTGTAATCGGGCGAGTTTCTACTTTCAGATGCAACAGAGACTTTGCGGATTGATCAATCCGTTCGCGAGATATGGCAGTTTGGAGAGAAGAAACGCTTGAGAAACTCAAAATTTTTGCAGTTCTGATGCTCGAAACGAGTAACTAGAGCGGCCTAGGGGAAAAGTACGCATACCGTTGTAATCGGGCGAGATTCTACTTTCAGATGCAGCAGAAATTTTGCGGATCGGTCAATCCGTTCGCGAGATATGGCAGTTTGGAAGTAAGAAACGCTTGAGAAACTCAAAATTTTCGCAGTTCTGATGCTCGAAATGAATAACTGGAACGGCCTAGAGGAAAACTACACATACCGTTGTAATCGGGCGAGTTTCTACTTTCAGATGCAACAGAAATTTTGCGGATCGGTCAATCCGTTCGCGAGATATGGCAGTTTGGAAGTAAGAAACGCTTGAGAAACTCAAAATTTTCGCAGTTCTGATGCTCGAAATGAATAACTGGAACGGCCTAGTGGAAAACTACACATACCGTTGTAATCGGGCGAGTTTCTACTTTCAGATGCAACAGAAATTTCGCGGATTGGTCAATCCGTTCGCGAGATATTGCAGTTTGGATGTAAGAAACGCTTGAGAAACTCAAAATTTTCGCAGTTCTGATGCTCGAAACGAATAACTAGAACGCCCTAGGGGAAAACTACACATACCGTTGTAATCGGGCGGGTCTCTACTTTCAGATGCAACAGAAATTTTGCGGATTGGTGAATCCGTTCGCGAGATATGGCAGTTTGGAGGTAAGAAACGCTTGAGAAACTCAAAATTTTCGCAGTTCTGATGCTCGACACGAATAACTAGAACGGCCTAGGGGAAAAGTGCGCATACCGTTGTAATCTGGCGAGTTTCTACTTTCAGATGCAACAGAGACTTTGCGGATTGATCAATCCGTTCGCGAGATATGGCAGTTTGGAGAGAAGAAACGCTTGAGAAACTCAAAATTTTTGCAGTTCTGATGCTCGAAACGAGTAACTAGAGCGGCCTAGGGGAAAAGTACGCATACCGGTGTAATCGGGCGAGTTTCTACTTTCAGATGCAACAGAAATTTTGCGGATTGGTCAATCCGTTCGCGAGATATGGCAGTTTGGAGGTAAGAAACGCTTGAGAAACTCAAAATTTTCGCAGTTCTGATGCTCGAAACGAATAACTAGAACGGCCTAGGGGAAAACTACACCTACCGTTGTAATCGGGCGAGTTTCTACTTTCAGATGCAACAGAAATTTTGCGGATTGATCAATCCGTTCGCGAGATATGGCAGTTTGGAGATAAGAAACGATTGAGAAACTCAAAATTTTCGCAGTTCTGATGCTCGAAACGAGTAACCAGAACGGCCTAGGGGAAAAGTACGCATACCTTTGTAATGGGGCGCGTTTCTACTTTCAGATGCAACAGAAATTTCGCGGATTGGTCAATCCGTTCGCGAGATATTGCAGTTTGGAGGTAAGAAACGATTGAGAAACTCAAAATTTTCGCAGTTCTGATGCTCGAAACGAATAACTAGAACGGCCTAGGGGAAAAGTGCGCATACCGTTGTAATCGGGCGAGTTTCTACTTTCAGATGCAACAGAGACTTTGCGGATTGATCAATCCGTTCGCGAGATATGGCAGTTTGGAGAGAAGAAACGCTTGAGAAACTCAAAATTTTTGCAGTTCTGATGCTCGAGACGAGTAACTAGAGCGGCCTAGGGGAAAAGTACGCATACCGTTGTAATCGGGCGAGTTTCTACTTTCAGATGCAACAGAAATTTTGCGGATCGGTCAATCCGTTCGCGAGATATGGCAGTTTGGATGTAAGAAACGCTTGAGAAACTCAAAATTTTCGCAGTTCTGATGCTAGAAATGAATAACTGGAACGGCCTAGGGGAAAACTACACATACCGTTGTAATCGGGCGAGTTTCTACTTCCAGATGCAACAGAAATTTTGCGGATTGGTCAATCCGTTCGCGAGATATGGCAGTTTGGAGGTATGAAACGCTAGAGAAACTCAAAATTTTCGCAGTTCTGATGCTCGACACGAATAACTAGAACGGCCTAGGGGAAAAGTGCGCATACCGTTGTAATCCGTCGAGTTTCTACTTTCAGAAGCAACAGAAATTTTGCGGATTGGTCAATCCGTTCGCGAGATATGGCAGTTTGGAGGTAAGAAACGCTTGAGAAACTCAAAATTTTCGCAGTTCTGATGCTCGAAACGAATAACTAGAACGGCCTAGGGGAAAACTACACATACCGTTGTAATCGGGCGAGTTTCTACTTTCAGATGCAACACAAATTATGCGGATTGATCAATCCGTTCGCGCAATATGGCAGTTTGGAGATAGGAAACACTTGAGAAACTCAAAATTTTCGCAGTTCTGATGCTCGAAACGAGTAACTAGAACGGCCTAGGGGGAAATGTACGCATACCGTTGTAATGGGGCGAGTTTCTACTTTCAGATGCAACAGAAATTTTGCGGATTGGTCAATCCGTTCGCGAGACATTGCAGTTTGGAGGTAAGAAACGCTTGAGAAACTCAAAATTTTCGCAGTTCTGATGCTCGAAACGAATAACTAGAACGGCCTAGGGGAAAAGTGAGCATACCGTTGTAATCGGGCGAGTTTCTACATTCAGATGCAACAGATATTTTGCGGATTGATCAATCCGTTCGCGAGATATGGCAGTTTGGAGATAAGAAACGCTTGAGAAACTAAAAATTTTCGCAGTTCTTATGCTCGAAACGAGTAACTAGAACTGCCTAGGGGAAAAGTACGCATACCGTTGTAATCGGGCGAGTTTCTACTTTCAGATGCAACAGAAATTTTGCGGATCGGTCAATCCGGTCGCGAGATATGGCAGTTTGGAAGTAAGAAACGCTTGAGAAACTCAAAATTTTCGCAGTTCTGATGCTCGAAATGAATAACTGGAACGGCCTAGGGGAAAACTACACATACCGTTGTAATCGGGCGAGTTTCTACTTTCAGATGCAACAGAAATTTTGCGGATTGGTCAATCCGTTCTCGAGATATGGCAGTTTGGAGGTAAGAAACGCTTGAGAAACTCAAAATTTTCGCAGTTCTGATGCTCGAAACGAATAACTAGAACGGCCCAGGGGAAAAGTGCGCATAACGTTGTATTCGGGCGAGTTTCTACTTTTAGATGCAACAGAAATTTTGCGGATTGATCAATCCGTTCGCGAGATATGGCAGTTTGGAGATAAGAAACGCTTGAGAAACCCAAAATTTTCGCAGTTCTGATGCTCGAAACGAATAACCAGAACGGCCTAGGGGAAAGTGCGCATACCGTTGTAATCGGGAGAGTTTCTACTTTCAGATGCAAAAGAAATTTTGCGGATTGATCAATCCGTTCGCGAGAAATGGCAGTTTGGAGATAAGAAACGCTTGAGAAACCCAAAATTTTCGCAGTTCTGATGCTCGAAACGAATAACTAGAACGGCCAAGGGGAAAAGTGCACATACCGTTGTAATCGGGCGAGTTTCTACTTTCAGATGCAACAGAAATTTTGCGGATTGATCAATCCGTTCGCGAGATATGGCAGTTTGGAAGTAACAAACGCTTGAGAAACTCAAAATTTTCGCAGTTCTGATGCTAGAAATGAATAACTGGAACGGCCTAGGGGAAAACTACACATACCGTTGTAATCGGGCGAGTTTCTACTTCCAGATGCAACAGAAATTTTGCGGATTGGTCAATCCGTTCGCGAGATATGGCAGTTTGGAGGTATGAAACGCTAGAGAAACTCAAAATTTTCGCAGTTCTGATGCTCGACACGAATAACTAGAACGGCCTAGGGGAAAAGTGCGCATACCGTTGTAATCCGTCGAGTTTCTACTTTCAGAAGCAACAGAAATTTTGCGGATTGGTCAATCCGTTCGCGAGATATGGCAGTTTGGAGGTAAGAAACGCTTGAGAAACTCAAAATTTTCGCAGTTCTGATGCTCGAAACGAATAACTAGAACGGCCTAGGGGAAAACTACACATACCGTTGTAATCGGGCGAGTTTCTACTTTCAGATGCAACACAAATTATGCGGATTGATCAATCCGTTCGCGCAATATGGCAGTTTGGAGATAGGAAACACTTGAGAAACTCAAAATTTTCGCAGTTCTGATGCTCGAAACGAGTAACTAGAACGGCCTAGGGGGAAATGTACGCATACCGTTGTAATGGGGCGAGTTTCTACTTTCAGATGCAACAGAAATTTTGCGGATTGGTCAATCCGTTCGCGAGACATTGCAGTTTGGAGGTAAGAAACGCTTGAGAAACTCAAAATTTTCGCAGTTCTGATGCTCGAAACGAATAACTAGAACGGCCTAGGGGAAAAGTGAGCATACCGTTGTAATCGGGCGAGTTTCTACATTCAGATGCAACAGATATTTTGCGGATTGATCAATCCGTTCGCGAGATATGGCAGTTTGGAGATAAGAAACGCTTGAGAAACTAAAAATTTTCGCAGTTCTTATGCTCGAAACGAGTAACTAGAACTGCCTAGGGGAAAAGTACGCATACCGTTGTAATCGGGCGAGTTTCTACTTTCAGATGCAACAGAAATTTTGCGGATCGGTCAATCCGGTCGCGAGATATGGCAGTTTGGAAGTAAGAAACGCTTGAGAAACTCAAAATTTTCGCAGTTCTGATGCTCGAAATGAATAACTGGAACGGCCTAGGGGAAAACTACACATACCGTTGTAATCGGGCGAGTTTCTACTTTCAGATGCAACAGAAATTTTGCGGATTGGTCAATCCGTTCTCGAGATATGGCAGTTTGGAGGTAAGAAACGCTTGAGAAACTCAAAATTTTCGCAGTTCTGATGCTCGAAACGAATAACTAGAACGGCCCAGGGGAAAAGTGCGCATAACGTTGTATTCGGGCGAGTTTCTACTTTTAGATGCAACAGAAATTTTGCGGATTGATCAATCCGTTCGCGAGATATGGCAGTTTGGAGATAAGAAACGCTTGAGAAACCCAAAATTTTCGCAGTTCTGATGCTCGAAACGAATAACCAGAACGGCCTAGGGGAAAGTGCGCATACCGTTGTAATCGGGAGAGTTTCTACTTTCAGATGCAAAAGAAATTTTGCGGATTGATCAATCCGTTCGCGAGAAATGGCAGTTTGGAGATAAGAAACGCTTGAGAAACCCAAAATTTTCGCAGTTCTGATGCTCGAAACGAATAACTAGAACGGCCAAGGGGAAAAGTGCACATACCGTTGTAATCGGGCGAGTTTCTACTTTCAGATGCAACAGAAATTTTGCGGATTGATCAATCCGTTCGCGAGATATGGCAGTTTGGAAGTAACAAACGCTTGAGAAACTCAAAATTTTCGCAGTTCTGATGCTTGAAACGAATAACTAGAACGGCCTAGGGGAAAAGTACCCATACCGATGTAATCGGGCGAGTTTCTACTTTCAGATGCAACAGAAATTTTGCGGATTGGTCGATCAGTTCGCGAGATATGGCAGTTTGGAAGTAAGAAACGCTTGAGATACTCAAAATTTTCGCAGTTCTGATGCTCGAAACGAATGACTAGAACGGCTGAGGGAAAAATACACATTCCGTTGTAATCGGGCGAGTTTCTACTTTCAGATGCAACAGAAATTTTGCGGATTGGTCAATCCGTTCGCGAGATATGGCAGTTTGGAGGTTGAAACGCTTGAGAAACTCAAAATTTTCGCAGTTCTGATGCTCGACACGAATAACTAGAACGGCCTAGGGGAAAAGTGCGCACACCGTTGTAATCGGGCGAGTTTCTACTTTCAGAAGCAACAGAAATTTTGCGGATTGGTCAATCCGTTCGCGAGATATGGCAGTTTGGAGGTAAGAAACGCTTGAGAAACTCAAAATTTTCGCAGTTCTGATGCTCGAAATGAATAACTGGAACGGCCTAGGGGAAAACTACAAATACCGTTGTAATCGGGCGAGTTTCTACTTTCAGATGCAACAGAAATTTTGCGGATTGGTCAATCCGTTCGCGAGATATGGCAGTTTGGAGGTATGAAACGCTAGAGAAACTCAAAATTTTCGCAGTTCTGATGCTCGAAACGAATAACTAGAACGGCCTAGGGGAAAACTACACATATCGTTGTAATCGGGCGAGTTTCTACTTTCAGATGCAACAGAAATTTTGGGGATTGATCAATCCGTTCGCGAGATATGGCAGTTTGGAGATAAGAAACACTTGAGAAACTCAAAATTTTCGCAGTTCTGATGCTCGAAACGAGTAACTAGAACGGCCTAGGGGGAAATGTACGCATACCGTTGTAATGGGGCGAGTTTCTACTTTCAGATGCAACAGAAATTTTGCGGATTGGTCAATACGTTCGCGAGATATTGCAGTTTGGAGGTAAGAAACGCTTGAGAAACTCAAAATTTTCGCAGTTCTGATGCTCGAAACGAATAACCAGAACGGCCTAGGGGAAAGTGCGCATACCGTTGTAATCGGGAGAGTTTCTACTTTCAGATGCAAAAGAAATTTTGCGGATTGATCAATCCGTTCGCGAGATATGGCAGTTTGGAGATAAGAAACGCTTGAGAAACCCAAAATTTTCGCAGTTCTGATGCTCGAAACGAATAACTAGAACGGCCAAGGGGAAAAGTGCACATACCGTTGTAATCGGGCGAGTTTCTACTTTCAGATGCAACAGAAATTTTGCGGATTGATCAATCCGTTCGCGAGATATGGCAGTTTGGAAGTAACAAACGCTTGAGAAACTCAAAATTTTCGCAGTTCTGATGCTTGAAACGAATAACTAGAACGGCCTAGGGGAAAAGTACGCATACCGATGTAATCGGGCGAGTTTCTACTTTCAGATGCAACAGAAATTTTGCGGATTGGTCGATCAGTTCGCGAGATATGGCAGTTTGGAAGTAAGAAACGCTTGAGATACTCAAAATTTTCGCAGTTCTGATGCTCGAAACGAATGACTAGAACGGCGTAGGGGAAAAATACACATTCCGTTGTAATCGGGCGAGTTTCTACTTTCAGATGCAACAGAAATTTTGCGGATTGATCAATCCGTTCGCGAGATATGGCAGTTTGGAGATAAGAAACACTTGAGAAACTCAAAATTTTCGCAGTTCTGATGCTCGAAACGAGTAACTAGAACGGCCTAGGGGGAAATGTACGCATACCGTTGTAATGGGGCGAGTTTCTACTTTCAGATGCAACAGAAATTTTGCGGATTGGTCAATACGTTCGCGAGATATTGCAGTTTGGAGGTAAGAAACGCTTGAGAAACTCAAAATTTTCGCAGTTCTGATGCTCGAAACGAATAACTAGAACGGCCTAGGGGAAAAGTGAGCATACCGTTGTAATCGGGCGAGTTTCTACATTCAGATGCAACAGAAATTTTGCGGATTGATCAATCCGTTCGCGAGATATGGCAGTTTGGAGATAAGAAACGCTTGAGAAACTAAAAATTTTCGCAGTTCTGATGCTCGAAACGTGTAACTAGAACGGCCTAGGGGAAAAGTACGCATACCGTTGTAATCGGGCGAGTTTCTACTTTCAGATGCAACAGAAATTTTGAGGATCGGTCAATCCGGTCGCGAGATATAGCAGTTTGGAAGTAAGAAACGCTTGAGAAACTCAAAATTTTCGCAGTTCTGATGCTCGAAATGAATAACTGGAACGGCCTAGGGGAAAACTACACATACCGTTGTAATCGGGCGAGTTTCTACTTTCAGATGCAACAGAAATTTTGCGGACTGGTCAATCCGTTCTCGAGATATGGCAGTTTGGAGGTAAGAAACGCTTGAGAAACTCAAAATTTTCGCAGTTCTGATGCTCGAAACGAATAACTAGAACGGCCCAGGGGAAAAGTGCGCATAACGTTGTATTCGGGCGAGTTTCTACTTTTAGATGCAACAGAAATTTTGCGGATTGATCAATCCGTTCGCGAGATATGGCAGTTTGGAGATAAGAAACGCTTGAGAAACCCAAAATTTTCGCAGTTCTGATGCTCGAAACGAATAACCAGAACGGCCTAGGGGAAAGTGCGCATACCGTTGTAATCGGGAGAGTTTCTACTTTCAGTTGCAAAAGAAATTTTGCGGATTGATCAATCCGTTCGCGAGATATGGCAGTTTGGAGATAAGAAACGCTTGAGAAACCCAAAATTTTCGCAGTTCTGATGCTCGAAACGAATAACTAGAACGGCCAAGGGGAAAAGTGCACATACCGTTGTAATCGGGCGAGTTTCTACTTTCAGATGCAACAGAAATTTTGCGGATTGATCAATCCGTTCGCGAGATATGGCAGTTTGGAAGTAACAAACGCTTGAGAAACTCAAAATTTTCGCAGTTCTGATGCTCGAAACGAATAACTAGAACGGCCTAGGGGAAAAGTACGCATACCGATGTAATCGGGCGAGTTTCTACTTTCAGATGCAACAGAAATTTTGCGGATTGGTCGATCAGTTCGCGAGATATGGCAGTTTGGATGTAAGAAACGCTTGAGATACTCAAAATTTTCGCAGTTCTGATGCTCGAAACGAATGACTAGAACGGCCTAGGGGCGAAGTACGCATACCGTTGTAATCGGGCGAGTTTCTACTTTCAGATGCAACAGAAATTTTGCTGATTGGTCAATCCGTTCGCGAGATATGGCAGTTTGGAGGTAAGAAACGCTTGAGAAACTCAAAATTTTCGCAGTTCTGATGCTCGACACGAATAACTAGAACGGCCTAGGGGAAAAGTGCGCATACCGTTGTAATCGGTCGAGTTTCTACTTTCAGATGCAACATAAATTTTGCGGATTGGTCAATCCGTTCGCCAGATATGGCAGTTTTGAGGTAAGAAACGCTTGAGAAACTCAAAATTTTCGCAGTTTTGATGCTCGACACGAATAACTAGAACGGCCTAGGGGAAAAGTGCGCATACCGTTGTAATCGGTCGAGTTTCTACTTTCAGATGCAACATAAATTTTGCGGATTGGTCAATCCGTTCGCCCGATATGGCAGTTTTGAGGTAAGAAACGCTTGAGAAACCCAAAATTTTCGCAGTTCTGATGCTCGAAACGAATAACTAGAACGGCCAAGGGGAAAAGTGCACATACCGTTGTAATCGGGCGAGTTTCTACTTTCAGATGCAACAGAAATTTTGCGGATTGATCAATCCGTTCGCGAGATATGGCAGTTTGGAAGTAACAAACGCTTGAGAAACTCAAAATTTTCGCAGTTCTGATGCTTAAAACGAATAACTAGAACGGCCTAGGGGAAAAGTACGCATACCGATGTAATCGGGCGAGTTTCTACTTTCAGATGCAACAGAAATTTTGCGGATTGGTCGATCAGTTCGCGAGATATGGCAGTTTGGAACTAAGAAACGCTTGAGATACTCAAAATTTTCGCAGTTCTGATGCTCGAAACGAATGACTAGAACGGCCTAGGGGCGAAGTACGCATACCGTTGTAATCGGGCGAGTTTCTACTTTCAGATGCAACAGAAATTTTGCTGATTGGTCAATCCGTTCGCGAGATATGGCAGTTTGGAGGTAAGAAACGCTTGAGAAACTCAAAATTTTCGCAGTTCTGATGCTCGACACGAATAACTAGAACGGCCTAGGGGAAAAGTGCGCATACCGTTGTAATCGGTCGAGTTTCTACTTTCAGATGCAACATAAATTTTGCGGATTGGTCAATCCGTTCGCCAGATATGGCAGTTTTGAGGTAAGAAACGCTTGAGAAACTCAAAATTTTCGCAGTTTTGATGCTCGACACGAATAACTAGAACGGCCTAGGGGAAAAGTGCGCATACCGTTGTAATCGGTCGAGTTTCTACTTTCAGATGCAACATAAATTTTGCGGATTGGTCAATCCGTTCGCCAGATATGGCAGTTTTGAGGTAAGAAACGCTTGAGAAACCCAAAATTTTCGCAGTTCTGATGCTCGAAACGAATAACTAGAACGGCCAAGGGGAAAAGTGCACATACCGTTGTAATCGGGCGAGTTTCTACTTTCAGATGCAACAGAAATTTTGCAGATTGATCAATCCGTTCGCGAGATATGGCAGTTTGGAAGTAACAAACGCTTGAGAAACTCAAAATTTTCGCAGTTCTGATGCTTGAAACGAATAACTAGAACGGCCTAGGGGAAAAGTACGCATACCGATGTAATCGGGCGAGTTTCTACTTTCAGATGCAACAGAAATTTTGCGGATTGGTCGATCAGTTCGCGAGATATGGCAGTTTGGAACTAAGAAACGCTTGAGATACTCAAAATTTTCGCAGTTCTGATGCTCGAAACGAATGACTAGAACGGCCTAGGGGCGAAGTACGCATACCGTTGTAATCGGGCGAGTTTCTACTTTCAGATGCAACAGAAATTTTGCTGATTGGTCAATCCGTTCGCGAGATATGGCAGTTTGGAGGTAAGAAACGCTTGAGAAACTCAAAATTTTCGCAGTTCTGATGCTCGACACGAATAACTAGAACGGCCTAGGGGAAAAGTGCGCATACCGTTGTAATCGGTCGAGTTTCTACTTTCAGATGCAACATAAATTTTGCGGATTGGTCAATCCGTTCGCCAGATATGGCAGTTTTGAGGTAAGAAACGCTTGAGAAACTCAAAATTTTCGCAGTTCTGATGCTCGAAACGAATAACTGGAACGGCGTAGGGGAAAAATACACATTCCGTTGTAATCGGGCGAGTTTCTACTTTCAGATGCAACAGAAATTTTGCGGATTGGTCAATCCGTTCGCGAGATATGGCAGTTTGCATGTAAGAAACGCTTGAGAAACTCAAAATTTTCGCAGTTCTGATGCTCGAAACGAATAACTAGAACGGCCCAGGGGAAAAGTGCACATACCGTTGTAATCGGGCGAGTTTCTACTTTCAGATCCAACAGAAATTTTGCGGATTGATCAATCCGTTCGCGAGATATGGCCGTTTGGATGTAAGAAACGCTTGAGAAACTCAAAATTTTCGCAGTTTTGATGCTCGAAACGAATGACTAGAACGGCCTACGGGAAAAGTGCGCATACCGTTGTAATCGGGCGAGTTTCTGCTTTCAGATGCAACAGAAATTTTGCGGATTTGTCAATCCGTTCGCGAGATATGGCAGTTTGGAGGTAAGAAACGTTTGACAAAACTCAAAATTTTCGCAGTTCTGATGCTCGAAACGAATAACTAGAACAGCCTAGGGGAAAAGTGCGCATACCGTTGTAATCGGGCGAGTTTCTACTTTCAGATGCAACAGAAATTTTGCGGATTGATCAATCCGTTCGCGAGATATGGCAGTTTTGAGATAAGAAACGCTTGAGAAACTCAAAATTTTCGCAGTTCTGATGCTCGAAACGAATGACTAGAACGGCCTAGGGGAGAAGGACGCATACCGTTGTAATCGGGCGAGTGTCTATTTTCAGATGCAACAGAAATTTTGCGGATTGGTCAATCCGTTCGCGAGATATGGCAGTTTGGAAGTAAGAAACGCTTGAGAAACTCAAAATTTTCGCAGTTCTGATAATCGAAACGAATAACAAGAACGTCCTAGGGGAAAACTACACGTACCGTTGTAATAGGGTGAGATTCTACTTTCAGATGCAACAGAAATTTTGCGGATTGGTCAATCCGTTCGGGAGATGTGGCAGTTTGGAGGTCAGAAACGCTTGAAAAACTCAAAATTTTCGCAGTTCTGATGCTCGAAACGAATAACTAGAACGGCCTACGGGAAAAGTGCGCAAACCGTTGTAATCGGGCGAGTTTCTGCTTTCAGATGCAACAGAAATTTTGCGGATTTGTCAATCCGTTCGCGAGATATGGCAGTTTGGAGGTAAGAAACGCTTGAGAAACTCAAAATTTTCGCAGTTCTGATGCTCGAAACGAATAACTAGAACGGCCCAGGGGAAAAGTGCGCATAACGTTGTATTCGGGCGAGTTTCTACTTTTAGATGCAACAGAAATTTTGCGGATTGATGAATCCGTTCGCGAGATATGGCAGTTTGGAGATAAGAAACGCTTGAGAAACCCAAAATTTTCGCAGTTCTGATGCTCGAAACGAATAACCAGAACGGCCTAGGGGAAAAGTGCGCATACCGTTGTAATCGGTCGAGTTTCTACTTTCAGAAGCAACAGAAATTTTGCGGATTGGTCAATCCGTTCGCGAGATATGGCAGTTTGGAGAGAAGAAACGCTTGAGAAACTCAAAATTTTTGCAGTTCTGATGCTCGAAACGAGTAACTAGAGCAGCCTAGGGGAAAAGTACGCATACCGTTGTAATCGGGCGAGTTTCTACTTTCAGATGCAACAGAAATTTTGAGGATCGGTCAATCCGGTCGCGAGATATAGCAGTTTGGAAGTAAGAAACGCTTGAGAAACTCAAAATTTTCGCAGTTCTGATGCTCGAAATGAATAACTGGAACGGCCTAGGGGAAAACTACACATACCGTTGTAATCGGGCGAGTTTCTACTTTCAGATGCAACAGAAATTTTGCGGACTGGTCAATCCGTTCTCGAGATATGGCAGTTTGGAGGTAAGAAACGCTTGAGAAACTCAAAATTTTCGCAGTTCTGATGCTCGAAACGAATAACTAGAACGGCCCAGGGGAAAAGTGCGCATAACGTTGTATTCGGGCGAGTTTCTACTTTTAGATGCAACAGAAATTTTGCGGATTGATGAATCCGTTCGCGAGATATGGCAGTTTGGAGATAAGAAACGCTTGAGAAACCCAAAATTTTCGCAGTTCTGATGCTCGAAACGAATAACCAGAACGGCCTAGGGGAAAGTGCGCATACCGTTGTTATCGGGAGAGTTTCTACTTTCAGATGCAAAAGAAATTTTGCGGATTGATCAATCCGTTCGCGAGATATGGCAGTTTGGAGATAAGAAACGCTTGAGAAACCCAAAATTTTCGCAGTTCTGATGCTCGAAACGAATAACTAGAACGGCCAAGGGGAAAAGTGCACATACCGTTGTAATCGGGCGAGTTTCTACTTTCAGATGCAACAGAAATTTTGCGGATTGATCAATCCGTTCGCGAGATATGGCAGTTTGGAAGTAACAAACGCTTGAGAAACTCAAAATTTTCGCAGTTCTGATGCTCGAAACGAATAACTAGAACGGCCTAGGGGAAAAGTACGCATACCGATGTAATCGGGCGAGTTTCTACTTTCAGATGCAACAGAAATTTTGCGGATTGGTCGATCAGTTCGCGAGATATGGCAGTTTGGATGTAAGAAACGCTTGAGATACTCAAAATTTTCGCAGTTCTGATGCTCGAAACGAATGACTAGAACGGCCTAGGGGCGAAGTACGCATACCGTTGTAATCGGGCGAGTTTCTACTTTCAGATGCAACAGAAATTTTGCTGATTGGTCAATCCGTTCGCGAGATATGGCAGTTTGGAGGTAAGAAACGCTTGAGAAACTCAAAATTTTCGCAGTTCTGATGCTCGACACGAATAACTAGAACGGCCTAGGGGAAAAGTGCGCATACCGTTGTAATCGGTCGAGTTTCTACTTTCAGATGCAACATAAATTTTGCGGATTGGTCAATCCGTTCGCCAGATATGGCAGTTTTGAGGTAAGAAACGCTTGAGAAACTCAAAATTTTCGCAGTTCTGATGCTCGAAACGAATAACTGGAACGGCGTAGGGGAAAAATACACATACCGTTGTAATCGGGCGAGTTTCTACTTTCAGATGCAACAGAAATTTTGCGGATTGGTCAATCCGTTCGCGAGATATGGCAGTTTGCATGTAAGAAACGCTTGAGAAACTCAAAATTTTCGCAGTTCTGATGCTCGAAACGAATAACTAGAACGGCCTACGGGAAAAGTGCGCATACCGTTGTAATCGGGCGAGTTTCTGCTTTCAGATGCAACAGAAATTTTGCGGATTTGTCAATCCGTTCGCGAGATATGGCAGTTTGGAGGTAAGAAACGTTTGACAAAACTCAAAATTTTCGCAGTTCTGATGCTCGAAACGAATAACTAGAACGGCCTAGGGGAAAAGTGCGCATACCGTTGTAATCGGGCGAGTTTCTACTTTCAGATGCAACAGAAATTTTGCGGATTGATCAATCCGTTCGCGAGATATGGAAGTTTTGAGATAAGAAACGCTTGAGAAACTCAAAATTTTCGCAGTTCTGATGCTCGAAACGAATGACTAGAACGGCCTAGGGGAGAAGGACGCATACCGTTGTAATCGGGCGAGTTTCTACTTTCAGATGCAACAGAAATTTTGCGGATTGGTCAATCCGTTCGCGAGATATGGCAGTTTGGAAGTAAGAAACGCTTGAGAAACTCAAAATTTTCGCAGTTCTGATAATCGAAACGAATAACAAGAACGTCCTAGGGGAAAACTACACCTACCGTTGTAATAGGGTGAGATTCTACTTTCAGATGCAACAGAAATTTTGCGGATTGGTCAATCCGTTCGGGAGATGTGGCAGTTTGGAGGTCAGAAACGCTTGAAAAACTCAAAATTTTCGCAGTTCTGATGCTCGAAACGAATAACTAGAACGGCCTAGGGGAAAAGTGCGCATACCGTTGTAATCGGGCGAGTTTCTACTTTCAGATGCAACAGAAATTATGCGGATTGGTCAATCCGTTCGCGAGATATGGCCGTTTGGATGTAAGAAACGCTTGAGAAACTCAAAATTTTCGCAGTTCTGATGCTCGAAACGAATGACTAGAACGGCCTAGGGGAGAAGGACGCATACCGTTGTAATCGGGCGAGTTTCTACTTTCAGATGCAACAGAAATTTTGCGGATTGGTCAATCCGTTCGCGAGATATGGCAGTTTGGAAGTAAGAAACGCTTGAGAAACTCAAAATTTTCGCAGTTCTGATAATCGAAACGAATAACAAGAACGTCCTAGGGGAAAACTACACCTACCGTTGTAATAGGGTGAGATTCTACTTTCAGATGCAACAGAAATTTTGCGGATTGGTCAATCCGTTCGGGAGATGTGGCAGTTTGGAGGTCAGAAACGCTTGAAAAACTCAAAATTTTCGCAGTTCTGATGCTCGAAACGAATAACTAGAACGGCCTAGGGGAAAAGTGCGCATACCGTTGTAATCGGGCGAGTTTCTACTTTCAGATGCAACAGAAATTATGCGGATTGGTCAATCCGTTCGCGAGATATGGCCGTTTGGATGTAAGAAACGCTTGAGAAACTCAAAATTTTCGCAGTTCTGATGCTCGAAACGAATGACTAGAACGGACTACGGGAAAAGTACGCATACCGTTGTAATAGGGCGAGTTTCTACTTTCAGATGCAACAGAAATTTTGCGGATCGGTCAATCCGTTCGCGAGATATGGCAGTTTGGATGTAAGAAACGCTTGAGAAACTCAAAATTTTCGCAGTTCTGATGCTCCAAACGAATAACTGGAACAGCCTAGGGGAAAACTACACATACCGTTGTAATCGGGCGAGTTTCTACTTTCAGATGCAACAGAAATTTTGCGGATTGATCAATCCGTTCGCGAGATATGGCAGTTTGGAGATAAGAAACGCTTGAGAAACTCAAAATTTTCGCAGTTCTGATGCTCGAAACGAATAACTAGAACGGCCTAGGGGAAAAGTGCGCATACCGTTGTAATCGGGCGAGTTTCTACTTTCAGACACAACAGAAATTTTGCGGATTGGTCAATCCGTTTGCGAGATGTGGCAGTTTGGAGGTAACAAACGCTTGAGAAACTCAAAATTTTCGCAGTTCTGATGCTCGAAACGAATAACTAGAACGGCCTAGGGGAAAAGTACCCATACAGATGTAATCGGGCGAGTTTCTACTTTCAGATGCAACAGAAATTTTGCGGATTGGTGAATCCGGTCGCGAGATCTGGCAGTTAGGAGGTAACAAACGCTTGAGAAACTCAAAATTTTCGCAGTTCTGATGCTCGAAACGAATGACTAGAACGGCCTAGGGGAGAAGGACGCATACCGTTGTAATCGGGCGAGTTTCTACTTTCAGATGCAACAGAAATTTTGCGGATTGGTCAATCCGTTCGCGAGATATGGCAGTTTGGAAGTAAGAAACGCTTGAGAAACTCAAAATTTTCGCAGTTCTGATAATCGAAACGAATAACAAGAACGTCCTAGGGGAAAACTACACCTACCGTTGTAATAGGGTGAGATTCTACTTTCAGATGCAACAGAAATTTTGCGGATTGGTCAATCCGTTCGGGAGATGTGGCAGTTTGGAGGTCAGAAACGCTTGAAAAACTCAAAATTTTCGCAGTTCTGATGCTCGAAACGAATAACTAGAACGGCCTAGGGGAAAAGTGCGCATACCGTTGTAATCGGGCGAGTTTCTACTTTCAGATGCAACAGAAATTATGCGGATTGGTCAATCCGTTCGCGAGATATGGCCGTTTGGATGTAAGAAACGCTTGAGAAACTCAAAATTTTCGCAGTTCCGATGCTCGAAACGAATGACTAGAACGGACTACGGGAAAAGTACGCATACCGTTGTAATAGGGCGAGTTTCTACTTTCAGATGCAACAGAAATTTTGCGGATCGGTCAATCCGTTCGCGAGATATGGCAGTTTGGATGTAAGAAACGCTTGAGAAACTCAAAATTTTCGCAGTTCTGATGCTCCAAACGAATAACTGGAACAGCCTAGGGGAAAACTACACATACCGTTGTAATCGGGCGAGTTTCTACTTTCAGATGCAACAGAAATTTTGCGGATTGATCAATCCGTTCGCGAGATATGGCAGTTTGGAGATAAGAAACGCTTGAGAAACTCAAAATTTTCGCAGTTCTGATGCTCGAAACGAATAACTAGAACGGCCTAGGGGAAAAGTGCGCATACCGTTGTAATCGGGCGAGTTTCTACTTTCAGACACAACAGAAATTTTGCGGATTGGTCAATCCGTTTGCGAGATGTGGCAGTTTGGAGGTAACAAACGCTTGAGAAACTCAAAATTTTCGCAGTTCTGATGCTCGAAACGAATAACTAGAACGGCCTAGGGGAAAAGTACCCATACAGATGTAATCGGGCGAGTTTCTACTTTCAGATGCAACAGAAATTTTGCGGATTGGTGAATCCGGTCGCGAGATCTGGCAGTTAGGAGGTAACAAACGCTTGAGAAACTCAAAATTTTCGCAGTTCTGATGCTCGAAACGAATGACTAGAACGGCCTAGGGGAGAAGGACGCATACCGTTGTAATCGGGCGAGTTTCTACTTTCAGATGCAACAGAAATTTTGCGGATTGGTCAATCCGTTCGCGAGATATGGCAGTTTGGAAGTAAGAAACGCTTGAGAAACTCAAAATTTTCGCAGTTCTGATGCTCGAAACGAATAACTAGAACGGCCTAGGGGAAAAGTACCCATACCGATGTAATCGGGCGAGTTTCTACTTTCAGATGCAACAGAAATTTTGCGGATTGGTCGATCCGTTCGCGAGATATGGCAGTTTGGAGGTAACAAACGCTTGAGAAACTCAAAATTTTCGCAGTTCTGATGCTCGAAACGAATAACTAGAACGTCCTAGGGGAGAAGGACGCATACCGTTGTAATCGGGCGAGTTTCTACTTTCAGATGCAACAGAAATTATGCGGATTGGTCAATCCGTTCGCGAGATATGGCCGTTTGGATGTAAGAAACGCTTGAGAAACTCAAAATTTTCGCAGTTCTGATGCTCGAAACGAATGACTAGAACGGCCTGCGGGAAAAGTGCGCATACCGTTGAAATCGGGCGAGTTTCTGCTAACAGATGCAACAGAAATTTTGCGGATTGGTCAATCCGTTCGCGAGATATGGCCGTTTGGATGTAAGAAACGCTTGAGAACTTCAAAATTTTCGCAGTTCTGATGCTCGAAACGAATAACAAGAACGACCTAGGGGAAAACTACACCTACCCTTGTAATGGGGCGAGTTTCTACTTTCAGATGCAACAGAAATTTTGCGGATTGGTCAATCCGTTTGCGAGATGTGGCAGTTTGGAGGTCAGAAACGCTTGAAAAACTCAAAATTTTCGCAGTTCTGATGCTCGAAACGAATAACTAGAACGGCCTAGGGGAAAAGTGCGCATACCGTTGTAATCGGGCGAGTTTCTACTTTCAGATGCAACAGAAATTATGCGGATTGGTCAATCCGTTCGCGAGATATGGCCGTTTGGATGTAAGAAACGCTTGAGAAACTCAAAATTTTCGCAGTTCCGATGCTCGAAACGAATGACTAGAACGGACTACGGGAAAAGTACGCATACCGTTGTAATAGGGCGAGTTTCTACTTTCAGATGCAACAGAAATTTTGCGGATCGGTCAATCCGTTCGCGAGATATGGCAGTTTGGATGTAAGAAACGCTTGAGAAACTCAAAATTTTCGCAGTTCTGATGCTCCAAACGAATAACTGGAACAGCCTAGGGGAAAACTACACATACCGTTGTAATCGGGCGAGTTTCTACTTTCAGATGCAACAGAAATTTTGCGGATTGATCAATCCGTTCGCGAGATATGGCAGTTTGGAGATAAGAAACGCTTGAGAAACTCAAAATTTTCGCAGTTCTGATGCTCGAAACGAATAACTAGAACGGCCTAGGGGAAAAGTGCGCATACCGTTGTAATCGGGCGAGTTTCTACTTTCAGACACAACAGAAATTTTGCGGATTGGTCAATCCGTTTGCGAGATGTGGCAGTTTGGAGGTAACAAACGCTTGAGAAACTCAAAATTTTCGCAGTTCTGATGCTCGAAACGAATAACTAGAACGGCCTAGGGGAAAAGTACCCATACAGATGTAATCGGGCGAGTTTCTACTTTCAGATGCAACAGAAATTTTGCGGATTGGTGAATCCGGTCGCGAGATCTGGCAGTTAGGAGGTAACAAACGCTTGAGAAACTCAAAATTTTCGCAGTTCTGATGCTCGAAACGAATGACTAGAACGGCCTAGGGGAGAAGGACGCATACCGTTGTAATCGGGCGAGTTTCTACTTTCAGATGCAACAGAAATTTTGCGGATTGGTCAATCCGTTCGCGAGATATGGCAGTTTGGAAGTAAGAAACGCTTGAGAAACTCAAAATTTTCGCAGTTCTGATGCTCGAAACGAATAACTAGAACGGCCTAGGGGAAAAGTACCCATACCGATGTAATCGGGCGAGTTTCTACTTTCAGATGCAACAGAAATTTTGCGGATTGGTCGATCCGTTCGCGAGATATGGCAGTTTGGAGGTAACAAACGCTTGAGAAACTCAAAATTTTCGCAGTTCTGATGCTCGAAACGAATAACTAGAACGTCCTAGGGGAGAAGGACGCATACCGTTGTAATCGGGCGAGTTTCTACTTTCAGATGCAACAGAAATTATGCGGATTGGTCAATCCGTTCGCGAGATATGGCCGTTTGGATGTAAGAAACGCTTGAGAAACTCAAAATTTTCGCAGTTCTGATGCTCGAAACGAATGACTAGAACGGCCTGCGGGAAAAGTGCGCATACCGTTGAAATCGGGCGAGTTTCTGCTAACAGATGCAACAGAAATTTTGCGGATTGGTCAATCCGTTCGCGAGATATGGCCGTTTGGATGTAAGAAACGCTTGAGAACTTCAAAATTTTCGCAGTTCTGATGCTCGAAACGAATAACAAGAACGACCTAGGGGAAAACTACACCTACCCTTGTAATCGGGCGAGTTTCTACTTTCAGATGCAACAGAAATTTTGCGGATTGGTCAATCCGTTTGCGAGATGTGGCAGTTTGGAGGTAAGAAACGCTTGAGAAACTCAAAATTTTCGCACTTCTGATGCTCGAAACGAATAACTAGAACGGCCTAGGGGAAAAGTACCCATACCGATGTAATCGGGCGAGTTTCTACTTTCAGATGCAACAGAAATTTTGCGGATTGGTCGATCCGTTCGCGAGATATGGCAGTTTGGAGGTAACAAACGCTTGAGAAACTCAAAATTTTCGCAGTTCTGATGCTCGAAACGAATAACTAGAACGTCCTAGGGGAGAAGGACGCATACCGTTGTAATCGGGCGAGTTTCTACTTTCAGATGCAACAGAAATTATGCGGATTGGTCAATCCGTTCGCGAGATATGGCCGTTTGGATGTAAGAAACGCTTGAGAAAATCAAAATTTTCGCAGTTCTGATGCTCGAAACGAATGACTAGAACGGCCTGCGGGAAAAGTGCGCATACCGTTGAAATCGGGCGAGTTTCTGCTAACAGATGCAACAGAAATTTTGCGGATTTGTCAATCCGTTCGCGAGATATGGCAGTTTGGAGGTAAGAAACGCTTGAGAAACTCAAAATTTTCGCAGTTCTGATGCTCGAAACGAGTAACTAGAACGGCATAGGGGAAAACTACAGCTACCGTTGTAATCGGACGTGTTTCTACATTCAGATGCAACAGAAATTTTGCGGATTGGTCAATCCGTTCGCGAGATATGGCAGTTTGGAGGTAAGGAACGCTTGAGAAACTCAAAATTTTCCCAGTTCTGATGCTCGAAACGAAGAACTAGAACGGCGTAGGGGAAAACTACACCTACCGTTGTAATCGGGTGAGATTCTACTTTCAGATGCAACAGAAATTTTGCGGATTGGTCAATCCGTTCGGGAGATGTGCCAGTTTGGAGGTCAGAAACGCTTGAGAAACTCAAAATTTTCGCAGTTCTGATGCTCGAAACGAGTAACTAGAACGTCCTAGGGGAAAAGTACGCATAGCGTTGTAATCGGGCGAGTTTCTACTTTCAGATGCAACAGAAATTTTGCGGATTGGTCAATCCGTTCGCGAGATATGGCAGTTTGGTGTAAGAAACGCTTGAGAAACTCAAAATTTTCGCAGTTCTGATGCACGAAACGAATAACTAGAACGGCCTAGAGGAAAACTACACATACCGTTGTAATCGGGCGAGTCTCTACTTTCAGATGCAACAGAAATTTTGCGGATTGGTCAATCCGTTCGCGAGATATGGCAGTTTGGAGGTAAGAAACGCTTGCGAAACTCAAAATTTTCGCAGTTCTGATGCTCGAAACGAATAACTAGAACGGCCTAGGGGAAAAGTGCGCATACCGTTGTAATCGGGCGAGTTTCTACTTTCAGATGCAACAGAAATTTTGCGGATTCATCAATCCGTTCGCGAGATATGGCAGTTTGGAGATAAGAAACGCTTGAGAAACTCAAAATTTTCGCAGTTCTGATGCTCGAAACGAGTAACTAGAACGGCTTAGGGGAAAAGTACGCATACCGTTGTAATCGGGCGAGTTTCTACTTTCAGACACAACAGAAATTTTGCGGATTGGTCAATCCGTTTGCGAGATGTGGCAGTTTGGAGGTAAGAAACGCTTGAGAAACTCAAAATTTTCGCAGTTCTGATGCTCGAAACGAATAACTAGAACGGCCTGGGGGAAAAGTACCCATACCGATGTAATCGGGCGAGTTTCTACTTTCAGATGCAACAGAAATTTTGCGGATTGGTCAATCCGGTCGCGAGATCTGGCAGTTTGGAGGTAACAAACGCTTGAGAAACTCAAAATCTTCGCAGTTCTGATGCTCGAAACGAATGACTAGAACGGCCTAGGGGAGAAGGACGCATACCGTTGTAATCGGGCGAGTTTCTACTTTCAGATGCAACAGAAATTTTGCGGATTGGTCAATCCGTTCGCGAGATATGGCAGTTTGAAAGTAAGAAACGCTTGAGAAACTCAAAATTTTCGCAGTTCTGATGCTCGAAACGAATAACAAGAACGACCTAGGGGAAAACTACACCTACCGTTGTAAGCGGGTGAGATTCTACTTTCAGATGCAACAGAAATTTTGCGGATTGGTCAATCCGTTCGGGAGATGTGGCAGTTTGGAGGTCAGAAACGCTTGAGAAACTCAAAATTTTCGCAGTTCTGATGCTCGAAACGAATAACTAGAATGGCCTAGGGGAAAAGTGCGCATACCGTTGTAATCGGGCGAGTTTCTACTTTCAGACACAACAGAAATTTTGCGGATTGGTCAATCCGTTTGCGAGATGTGGCAGTTTGGAGGTAAGAAACGCTTGAGAAACTCAAAATTTTCGCAGTTCTGATGCTCGAAACGAATGACTAGAACGTCCTAGGGGAGAAGTACGCATACCGTTGTAATCGGGCGAGTTTCTACTTTCAGATGCAACAGAAATTATGCGGATTGGTCAATCCGTTCGCGAGATATGGCCGTTTGGATGTAAGAAACGCTTGAGAAACTCAAAATTTTCGCAGTTCTGATGCTCGAAACGAATGACTAGAACGGCCTACGGGAAAAGTGCGCATACCGTTGTAATCGGGCGTGTTTCTGCTTTCAGATGCAACAGAAATTTTGCGGATTTGTCAATCCGTTCGCGAGATATGGCAGTTTGGAGGTAAGAAACGCTTGAGAAACTCAAAATTTTCGCAGTTCTGATGCTCGAAACGAGTAACTAGAACGGCCTAGGGGAAAAGTACGCATAGCGTTGTAATCGGGCGAGTTTCTACTTTCAGATGCAACAGAAATTTTGCGGATTGGTCAATCCGTTCGCGAGATATGGCAGTTTGGAGGTAAGAAACGCTTGAGAAACTCAAAATTTTCGCAGTTCTGATGCACGAAACGAATAACTAGAACGGCCTAGGGGAAAAGTGCGCATACCGTTGTAATCGGGCGAGTTTCTACTTTCAGATGCAACAGAAATTTTGCGGATTGATCAATCCGTTCGCGAGATATGGCAGTTTGGAGATAAGAAACGCTTGAGAAACTCAAAATTTTCGCAGTTCTGATGCTCGAAACGAGTAACTAGAACGGCTTAGGGGAAAAGTACGCATACCGTTGTAATCGGGCGAGTTTCTACTTTCAGACACAACAGAAATTTTGCGGATTGGTCAATCCGTTTGCGAGATGTGGCAGTTTGGAGGTAAGAAACGCTTGAGAAACTCAAAATTTTCGCAGTTCTGATGCTCGAAACGAATAACTAGAACGGCCTAGGGGAAAAGTACCCATACCGATGTAATCGGGCGAGTTTCTACTTTCAGATGCAACAGAAATTTTGCGGATTGGTCAATCCGGTCGCGAGATCTGGCAGTTTGGAGGTAACAAACGCTTGAGAAACTCAAAATCTTCGCAGTTCTGATGCTCGAAACGAATAACTAGAACGGCCTAGGGGAAAAGTGCGCATACCGTTGTAATCGGGCGAGTTTCTACTTTCAGATGCAACAGAAATTATGCGGATTGGTCAATCCGTTCGCGAGATATGGCCGTTTGGATGTAAGAAACGCTTGAGAAACTCAAAATTTTCGCAGTTCTGATGCTCGAAACGAATGACTAGAACGGACTACGGGAAAAGTACGCATACCGTTGTAATAGGGCGAGTTTCTACTTTCAGATGCAACAGAAATTTTGCGGATCGGTCAATCCGTTCGCGAGATATGGCAGTTTGGATGTAAGAAACGCTTGAGAAACTCAAAATTTTCGCAGTTCTGATGCTCCAAACGAATAACTGGAACAGCCTAGGGGAAAACTACACATACCGTTGTAATCGGGCGAGTTTCTACTTTCAGATGCAACAGAAATTTTGCGGATTGATCAATCCGTTCGCGAGATATGGCAGTTTGGAGATAAGAAACGCTTGAGAAACTCAAAATTTTCGCAGTTCTGATGCTCGAAACGAATAACTAGAACGGCCTAGGGGAGAAGGACGCATACCGTTGTAATCGGGCGAGTTTCTACTTTCAGATGCAACAGAAATTTTGCGGATTGGTCAATCCGTTCGCGAGATATGGCAGTTTGGAAGTAAGAAACGCTTGAGAAACTCAAAATTTTCGCAGTTCTGATGCTCGAAACGAATAACTAGAACGGCCTAGGGGAAAAGTACCCATACCGATGTAATCGGGCGAGTTTCTACTTTCAGATGCAACAGAAATTTTGCGGATTGGTCGATCCGTTCGCGAGATATGGCAGTTTGGAGGTAACAAACGCTTGAGAAACTCAAAATTTTCGCAGTTCTGATGCTCGAAACGAATAACTAGAACGTCCTAGGGGAGAAGGACGCATACCGTTGTAATCGGGCGAGTTTCTACTTTCAGATGCAACAGAAATTATGCGGATTGGTCAATCCGTTCGCGAGATATGGCCGTTTGGATGTAAGAAACGCTTGAGAAACTCAAAATTTTCGCAGTTCTGATGCTCGAAACGAATGACTAGAACGGCCTGCGGGAAAAGTGCGCATACCGTTGAAATCGGGCGAGTTTCTGCTAACAGATGCAACAGAAATTTTGCGGATTGGTCAATCCGTTCGCGAGATATGGCCGTTTGGATGTAAGAAACGCTTGAGAACTTCAAAATTTTCGCAGTTCTGATGCTCGAAACGAATAACAAGAACGACCTAGGGGAAAACTACACCTACCCTTGTAATCGGGCGAGTTTCTACTTTCAGATGCAACAGAAATTTTGCGGATTGGTCAATCCGTTTGCGAGATGTGGCAGTTTGGAGGTAAGAAACGCTTGAGAAACTCAAAATTTTCGCACTTCTGATGCTCGAAACGAATAACTAGAACGGCCTAGGGGAAAAGTACCCATACCGATGTAATCGGGCGAGTTTCTACTTTCAGATGCAACAGAAATTTTGCGGATTGGTCGATCCGTTCGCGAGATATGGCAGTTTGGAGGTAACAAACGCTTGAGAAACTCAAAATTTTCGCAGTTCTGATGCTCGAAACGAATAACTAGAACGTCCTAGGGGAGAAGGACGCATACCGTTGTAATCGGGCGAGTTTCTACTTTCAGATGCAACAGAAATTATGCGGATTGGTCAATCCGTTCGCGAGATATGGCCGTTTGGATGTAAGAAACGCTTGAGAAACTCAAAATTTTCGCAGTTCTGATGCTCGAAACGAATGACTAGAACGGCCTGCGGGAAAAGTGCGCATACCGTTGAAATCGGGCGAGTTTCTGCTGACAGATGCAACAGAAATTTTGCGGATTTGTCAATCCGTTCGCGAGATATGGCAGTTTGGAGGTAAGAAACGCTTGAGAAACTCAAAATTTTCGCAGTTCTGATGCTCGAAACGAGTAACTAGAACGGCCTAGGGGAAAACTACAGCTACCGTTGTAATCGGACGTGTTTCTACATTCAGATGCAACAGAAATTTTGCGGATTGGTCAATCCGTTCGCGAGATATGGCAGTTTGGAGGTAAGGAACGCTTGAGAAACTCAAAATTTTCCCAGTTCTGATGCTCGAAACGAAGAACTAGAACGGCGTAGGGGAAAACTACACCTACCGTTGTAATCGGGTGAGATTCTACTTTCAGATGCAACAGAAATTTTGCGGATTGGTCAATCCGTTCGGGAGATGTGCCAGTTTGGAGGTCAGAAACGCTTGAGAAACTCAAAATTTTCGCAGTTCTGATGCTCGAAACGAGTAACTAGAACGTCCTAGGGGAAAAGTACGCATAGCGTTGTAATCGGGCGAGTTTCTACTTTCAGATGCAACAGAAATTTTGCGGATTGGTCAATCCGTTCGCGAGATATGGCAGTTTGGTGTAAGAAACGCTTGAGAAACTCAAAATTTTCGCAGTTCTGATGCACGAAACGAATAACTAGAACGGCCTAGAGGAAAACTACACATACCGTTGTAATCGGGCGAGTCTCTACTTTCAGATGCAACAGAAATTTTGCGGATTGGTCAATCCGTTCGCGAGATATGGCAGTTTGGAGGTAAGAAACGCTTGCGAAACTCAAAATTTTCGCAGTTCTGATGCTCGAAACGAATAACTAGAACGGCCTAGGGGAAAAGTGCGCATACCGTTGTAATCGGGCGAGTTTCTACTTTCAGATGCAACAGAAATTTTGCGGATTCATCAATCCG
Source organism: Ptiloglossa arizonensis (assembly GCF_051014685.1). Lineage (NCBI taxonomy): Eukaryota > Metazoa > Arthropoda > Insecta > Hymenoptera > Colletidae > Ptiloglossa > Ptiloglossa arizonensis. Next base: position 425,363 of record NW_027478807.1, read on the forward strand.
TTCGCGAGATATGGCAGTTTGGAGATAAGAAACGCTTGAGAAACTCAAAATTTTCGCAGTTCTGATGCTCGAAACGAGTAACTAGAACGGCTTAGGGGAAAAGTACGCATACCGTTGTAATCGGGCGAGTTTCTACTTTCAGACACAACAGAAATTTTGCGGATTGGTCAATCCGTTTGCGAGATGTGGCAGTTTGGAGGTAAGAAACGCTTGAGAAACTCAAAATTTTCGCAGTTCTGATGCTCGAAACGAATAACTAGAACGGCCTAGGGGAAAAGTACCCATACCGATGTAATCGGGCGAGTTTCTACTTTCAGATGCATCAGAAATTTTGCGGATTGGTCAATCCGGTCGCGAGATCTGGCAGTTTGGAGGTAACAAACGCTTGAGAAACTCAAAATCTTCGCAGTTCTGATGCTCGAAACGAATGACTAGAACGGCCTAGGGGAGAAGGACGCATACCGTTGTAATCGGGCGAGTTTCTACTTTCAGATGCAACAGAAATTTTGCGGATTGGTCAATCCGTTCGCGAGATATGGCAGTTTGAAAGTAAGAAACGCTTGAGAAACTCAAAATTTTCGCAGTTCTGATGCTCGAAACGAATAACAAGAACGACCTAGGGGAAAACTACACCTACCGTTGTAAGCGGGTGAGATTCTACTTTCAGATGCAACAGAAATTTTGCGGATTGGTCAATCCGTTCGGGAGATGTGGCAGTTTGGAGGTCAGAAACGCTTGAGAAACTCAAAATTTTCGCAGTTCTGATGCTCGAAACGAATAACTAGAATGGCCTAGGGGAAAAGTGCGCATACCGTTGTAATCGGGCGAGTTTCTACTTTCAGACACAACAGAAATTTTGCGGATTGGTCAATCCGTTTGCGAGATGTGGCAGTTTGGAGGTAAGAAACGCTTGAGAAACTCAAAATTTTCGCAGTTCTGATGCTCGAAACGAATGACTAGAACGTCCTAGGGGAGAAGTACGCATACCGTTGTAATCGGGCGAGTTTCTACTTTCAGATGCAACAGAAATTATGCGGATTGGTCAATCCGTTCGCGAGATATGGCCGTTTGGATGTAAGAAACGCTTGAGAAACTCAAAATTTTCGCAGTTCTGATGCTCGAAACGAATGACTAGAACGGCCTACGGGAAAAGTGCGCATACCGTTGTAATCGGGCGTGTTTCTGCTTTCAGATGCAACAGAAATTTTGCGGATTTGTCAATCCGTTCGCGAGATATGGCAGTTTGGAGGTAAGAAACGCTTGAGAAACTCAAAATTTTCGCAGTTCTGATGCTCGAAACGAGTAACTAGAACGGCCTAGGGGAAAAGTACGCATAGCGTTGTAATCGGGCGAGTTTCTACTTTCAGATGCAACAGAAATTTTGCGGATTGGTCAATCCGTTCGCGAGATATGGCAGTTTGGAGGTAAGAAACGCTTGAGAAACTCAAAATTTTCGCAGTTCTGATGCACGAAACGAATAATTAGAACGGCCTAGGGGAAAAGTGCGCATACCGTTGTAATCGGGCGAGTTTCTACTTTCAGATGCAACAGAAATTTTGCGGATTGATCAATCCGTTCGCGAGATATGGCAGTTTGGAGATAAGAAACGCTTTAGAAACTCAAAATTTTCGCAGTTCTGATGCTCGAAACGAATAACTAGGACGGCCCAGGGGAAAAGTGCGCATACCTTTGTAATCGGGCGAGTTTCTACTTTCTGATGCAACAGAAATTATGCGGATTGGTCAATCCGTTCGCGAGATATGGCAGTTTGGAGATAAGAAACGCTTGAGAAACTAAAAATTTTCGCAGTTCTGATGCTCGAAACGAATGACTAGAACTGCCTACGGGAAAAGTGCGCATACCGTTGTAATCGGGCGAGTTTCTACTTTCAGATGCAACAGAAATTATGCGGATTGGTCAATCCGTTCGCCAGATATGGCCGTTTGGATGTAAGAAACGCCTGAGAAACTCAAAATTTTCGCAGTTCTGATGCTCGAAACGAATGACTAGAACTGCCTACGGGAAAAGTGCGCATACCGTTGTAATCGGGCGAGTTTCTACTTTCAGATGCAACAGAAATTTTGCGGATTTGTCAATCCGTTCGCGAGATATGGCAGTTTGGAGGTAAGAATCGCTTGAGAAACTCAAAATTTTCGCAGTTCTGATGCTCGAAACGAATAACTAGAACAGCGTAGGGGAAAACTACACCTACCGTTGTAATCGGGCGAGTTTCTACTTTCAGATGCAACAGAAATTTTGCGGATTGGTCAATCCGTTCGCGAGATATGGCAGTTTGGAGGTAAGAAACGCTTGCGAAACTCAAAATTTTCGCAGTTCTGATGCTCGAAACGAATAACTAGAACGGCCTAGGGGAAAAGTGCGCATACCGTTGTAATCGGGCTAGTTTCTACTTTCAGATGCAACAGAAATTTTGCGGATTGATCAATCCGTTCGCGAGATATGGCAGTTTGGAGATAAGAAATGCTTTAGAAACTCAAAATTTTCGCAGTTCTGATGCTCGAAACGAATAACTAGAACGGCCCAGGGGAAAAGTGCGCATACCGTTGTAATCGGGCGAGTTTCTACTTTCAGATGCAACAGAAATTTTGCGGATTGGTCGATCCGTTCGCGAGATATGGCAGTTTGGAGGTAACAAACGCTTGAGAAACTCAAAATTTTCGCAGTTCTGATGCTCGAAACGAATGACTAGAACGGCCTGCGGGAAAAGTGCGCATACCGTTGAAATCGGGCGAGTTTCTGCTAACAGATGCAACAGAAATTTTGCGGATTTGTCAATCCGTTCGCGAGATCTGGCAGTTAGGAGGTAACAAACGCTTGAGAAACTCAAAATTTTCGCAGTTCTGATGCTCGAAACGAATGACTAGAACGGCCTAGGGGAGAAGGACGCATACCGTTGTAATCGGGCGAGTTTCTACTTTCAGATGCAACAGAAATTTTGCGGATTGGTCAATCCGTTCGCGAGATATGGCAGTTTGGAAGTAAGAAACGCTTGAGAAACTCAAAATTTTCGCAGTTCTGATGCTCGAAACGAATAACTAGAACGGCCTAGGGGAAAAGTACCCATACCGATGTAATCGGGCGAGTTTCTACTTTCAGATGCAACAGAAATTTTGCGGATTGGTCGATCCGTTCGCGAGATATGGCAGTTTGGAAGTAAGAAACGCTTGAGAAACTCAAAATTTTCGCAGTTCTGATGCTCGAAACGAATAACTAGAACGGCCTAGGGGAAAAGTACCCATACCGATGTAATCGGGCGAGTTTCTACTTTCAGATGCAACAGAAATTTTGCGGATTGGCCGATCCGTTCGCGAGATATGGCAGTTTGGAGGTAACAAACGCTTGAGAAACTCAAAATTTTCGCAGTTCTGATGCTCGAAACGAATAACTAGAACGTCCTAGGGGAGAAGGACGCATACCGTTGTAATCGGGCGAGTTTCTACTTTCAGATGCAACAGAAATTATGCGGATTGGTCAATCCGTTCGCGAGATATGGCCGTTTGGATGTAAGAAACGCTTGAGAAACTCAAAATTTTCGCAGTTCTGATGCTCGAAACGAATGACTAGAACGGCCTGCGGGAAAAGTGCGCATACCGTTGAAATCGGGCGAGTTTCTGCTAACAGATGCAACAGAAATTTTGCGGATTGGTCAATCCGTTCGCGAGATATGGCCGTTTGGATGTAAGAAACGCTTGAGAACTTCAAAATTTTCGCAGTTCTGATGCTCGAAACGAATAACAAGAACGACCTAGGGGAAAACTACACCTACCCTTGTAATCGGGCGAGTTTCTACTTTCAGATGCAACAGAAATTTTGCGGATTGGTCAATCCGTTTGCGAGATGTGGCAGTTTGGAGGTAAGAAACGCTTGAGAAACTCAAAATTTTCGCAGTTCTGATGCTCGAAACGAATAACTAGAACGGCCTAGGGGAAAAGTACCCATACCGATGTAATCGGGCGAGTTTCTACTTTCAGATGCAACAGAAATTTTGCGGATTGGTCGATCCGTTCGCGAGATATGGCAGTTTGGAGGTAACAAACGCTTGAGAAACTCAAAATTTTCGCAGTTCTGATGCTCGAAACGAATAACTAGAACGTCCTAGGGGAGAAGGACGCATACCGTTGTAATCGGGCGAGTTTCTACTTTCAGATGCAACAGAAATTATGCGGATTGGTCAATCCGTTCGCGAGATATGGCCGTTTGGATGTAAGAAACGCTTGAGAAACTCAAAATTTTCGCAGTTCTGATGCTCGAAACGAATGACTAGAACGGCCTGCGGGAAAAGTGCGCATACCGTTGAAATCGGGCGAGTTTCTGCTAACAGATGCAACAGAAATTTTGCGGATTTGTCAATCCGTTCGCGAGATATGGCAGTTTGGAGGTAAGAAAGGCTTGAGAAACTCAAAATTTTCGCAGTTCTGATGCTCGAAACGAGTAACTAGAACGGCCTAGGGGAAAACTACAGCTACCGTTGTAATCGGACGTGTTTCTACATTCAGATGCAACAGAAATTTTGCGGATTTGTCAATCCGTTCGCGAGATATGGCAGTTTGGAGGTAAGGAACGCTTGAGAAACTCAAAATTTTCCCAGTTCTGATGCTCGAAACGAAGAACTAGAACGGCGTAGGGGAAAACTACACCTACCGTTGTAATCGGGTGAGATTCTACTTTCAGATGCAACAGAAATTTTGCGGATTGGTCAATCCGTTCGGGAGATGTGCCAGTTTGGAGGTCAGAAACGCTTGAAAAACTCAAAATTTTCGCAGTTCTGATGCTCGAAACGAGTAACTAGAACGTCCTAGGGGAAAAGTACGCATAGCGTTGTAATCGGGCGAGTTTCTACTTTCAGATGCAACAGAAATTTTGCGGATTGGTCAATCCGTTCGCGAGATATGGCAGTTTGGTGTAAGAAACGCTTGAGAAACTCAAAATTTTCGCAGTTCTGATGCACGAAACGAATAACTAGAACGGCCTAGAGGAAAACTACACATAGCGTTGTAATCGGGCGAGTCTCTACTTTCAGATGCAACAGAAATTTTGCGGATTGGTCAATCCGTTCGCGAGATATGGCAGTTTGGAGGTAAGAAACGCTTGCGAAACTCAAAATTTTCGCAGTTCTGATGCTCGAAACGAATAACTAGAACGGCCTAGGGGAAAAGTGCGCATACCGTTGTAATCGGGCGAGTTTCTACTTTCAGATGCAACAGAAATTTTGCGGATTCATCAATCCGTTCGCGAGATATGGCAGTTTGGAGATAAGAAACGCTTGAGAAACTCAAAATTTTCGCAGTTCTGATGCTCGAAACGAGTAACTAGAACGGCTTAGGGGAAAAGTACGCATACCGTTGTAATCGGGCGAGTTTCTACTTTCAGACACAACAGAAATTTTGCGGATTGGTCAATCCGTTTGCGAGATGTGGCAGTTTGGAGGTAAGAAACGCTTGAGAAACTCAAAATTTTCGCAGTTCTGATGCTCGAAACGAATAACTAGAACGGCCTAGGGGAAAAGTACCCATACCGATGTAATCGGGCGAGTTTCTACTTTCAGATGCAACAGAAATTTTGCGGATTGGTCAATCCGGTCGCGAGATCTGGCAGTTTGGAGGTAACAAACGCTTGAGAAACTCAAAATCTTCGCAGTTCTGATGCTCGAAACGAATGACTAGAACGGCCTAGGGGAGAAGGACGCATACCGTTGTAATCGGGCGAGTTTCTACTTTCAGATGCAACAGAAATTTTGCGGATTGGTCAATCCGTTCGCGAGATATGGCAGTTTGAAAGTAAGAAACGCTTGAGAAACTCAAAATTTTCGCAGTTCTGATGCTCGAAACGACTAACAAGAACGACCTAGGGGAAAACTACACCTACCGTTGTAAGCGGGTGAGATTCTACTTTCAGATGCAACAGAAATTTTGCGGATTGGTCAATCCGTTCGGGAGATGTGGCAGTTTGGAGGTCAGAAACGCTTGAGAAACTCAAAATTTTCGCAGTTCTGATGCTCGAAACGAATAACTAGAATGGCCTAGGGGAAAAGTGCGCATACCGTTGTAATCGGGCGAGTTTCTACTTTCAGACACAACAGAAATTTTGCGGATTGGTCAATCCGTTTGCGAGATGTGGCAGTTTGGAGGTAAGAAACGCTTGAGAAACTCAAAATTTTCGCAGTTCTGATGCTCGAAACGAATGACTAGAACGTCCTAGGGGAGAAGTACGCATACCGTTGTAATCGGGCGAGTTTCTACTTTCAGATGCAACAGAAATTATGCGGATTGGTCAATCCGTTCGCGAGATATGGCCGTTTGGATGTAAGAAACGCTTGAGAAACTCAAAATTTTCGCAGTTCTGATGCTCGAAACGAATGACTAGAACGGCCTACGGGAAAAGTGCGCATACCGTTGTAATCGGGCGTGTTTCTGCTTACAGATGCAACAGAAATTTTGCGGATTTGTCAATCCGTTCGCGAGATATGGCAGTTTGGAGGTAAGAAACGCTTGAGAAACTCAAAATTTTCGCAGTTCTGATGCTCGAAACGAGTAACTAGAACGGCCTAGGGGAAAAGTACGCATAGCGTTGTAATCGGGCGAGTTTCTACTTTCAGATGCAACAGAAATTTTGCGGATTGGTCAATCCGTTCGCGAGATATGGCAGTTTGGAGGTAAGAAACGCTTGAGAAACTCAAAATTTTCGCAGTTCTGATGCACGAAACGAATAACTAGAACGGCCTAGGGGAAAAGTGCGCATACCGTTGTAATCGGGCGAGTTTCTACTTTCAGATGCAACAGAAATTTTGCGGATTGATCAATCCGTTCGCGAGATATGGCAGTTTGGAGATAAGAAACGCTTGAGAAACTCAAAATTTTCGCAGTTCTGATGCTCGAAACGAGTAACTAGAACGGCTTAGGGGAAAAGTACGCATACCGTTGTAATCGGGCGAGTTTCTACTTTCAGACACAACAGAAATTTTGCGGATTGGTCAATCCGTTTGCGAGATGTGGCAGTTTGGAGGTAAGAAACGCTTGAGAAACTCAAAATTTTCGCAGTTCTGATGCTCGAAACGAATAACTAGAACGGCCTAGGGGAAAAGTACCCATACCGATGTAATCGGGCGAGTTTCTACTTTCAGATGCAACAGAAATTTTGCGGATTGGTCAATCCGGTCGCGAGATCTGGCAGTTTGGAGGTAACAAACGCTTGAGAAACTCAAAATCTTCGCAGTTCTGATGCTCGAAACGAATGACTAGAACGGCCTAGGGGAGAAGGACGCATACCGTTGTAATCGGGCGAGTTTCTACTTTCAGATGCAACAGAAATTTTGCGGATTGGTCAATCCGTTCGCGAGATATGGCAGTTTGAAAGTAAGAAACGCTTGAGAAACTCAAAATTTTCGCAGTTCTGATGCTCGAAACGAATAACAAGAACGACCTAGGGGAAAACTACACCTACCGTTGTAAGCGGGTGAGATTCTACTTTCAGATGCAACAGAAATTTTGCGGATTGGTCAATCCGTTCGGGAGATGTGGCAGTTTGGAGGTCAGAAACGCTTGAGAAACTCAAAATTTTCGCAGTTCTGATGCTCGAAACGAATAACTAGAATGGCCTAGGGGAAAAGTGCGCATACCGTTGTAATCGGGCGAGTTTCTACTTTCAGACACAACAGAAATTTTGCGGATTGGTCAATCCGTTTGCGAGATGTGGCAGTTTGGAGGTAAGAAACGCTTGAGAAACTCAAAATTTTCGCAGTTCTGATGCTCGAAACGAATGACTAGAACGTCCTAGGGGAGAAGTACGCATACCGTTGTAATCGGGCGAGTTTCTACTTTCAGATGCAACAGAAATTATGCGGATTGGTCAATCCGTTCGCGAGATATGGCCGTTTGGATGTAAGAAACGCTTGAGAAACTCAAAATTTTCGCAGTTCTGATGCTCGAAACGAATGACTAGAACGGCCTACGGGAAGAGTGCGCATACCGTTGTAATCGGGCGTGTTTCTGCTTTCAGATGCAAAGAAATTTTGCGGATTTGTCAATCCGTTCGCGAGATATTGGCAGTTTGGAGGTAAGAAACGCTTGAGAAACTCAAAATTTTCGCAGTTCTGATGCTCGAAACGAGTAACTAGAACGGCCTAGGGGAAAAGTACGCATAGCGTTGTAATCGGGCGAGTTTCTACTTTCAGATGCAACAGAAATTTTGCGGATTGGTCAATCCGTTCGCGAGATATGGCAGTTTGGAGGTAAGAAACGCTTGAGAAACTCAAAATTTTCGCAGTTCTGTTGCACGAAACGAATAACTAGAACGGCCTAGGGGAAAAGTGCGCATACCGTTGTAATCGGGCGAGTTTCTACTTTCAGATGCAACAGAAATTTTGCGGATTGATCAATCCGTTCGCGAGATATGGCAGTTTGGAGATAAGAAACGCTTTAGAAACTCAAAATTTTCGCAGTTCTGATGCTCGAAACGAATAACTAGGACGGCCCAGGGGAAAAGTGCGCATACCTTTGTAATCGGGCGAGTTTCTACTTTCAGATGCAACAGAAATTATGCGGATTGGTCAATCCGTTCGCGAGATATGGCAGTTTGGAGATAAGAAACGCTTGAGAAACTAAAAATTTTCGCAGTTCTGATGCTCGAAACGAATGACTAGAACTGCCTACGGGAAAAGTGCGCATACCGTTGTAATCGGGCGAGTTTCTACTTTCAGATGCAACAGAAATTATGCGGATTGGTCAATCCGTTCGCCAGATATGGCCGTTTGGATGTAAGAAACGCCTGAGAAACTCAAAATTTTCGCAGTTCTGATGCTCGAAACGAATGACTAGAACTGCCTACGGGAAAAGTGCGCATACCGTTGTAATCGGGCGAGTTTCTACTTTCAGATGCAACAGAAATTTTGCGGATTTGTCAATCCGTTCGCGAGATATGGCAGTTTGGAGGTAAGAATCGCTTGAGAAACTCAAAATTTTCGCAGTTCTGATGCTCGAAACGAATAACTAGAACGGCCTAGGTGAAAACTACACCTACCGTTGTAATCGGACGTGTTTCTACATTCAGATGCAACAGAAATTTTGCGGATTGGTCAATCCGTTCGCGAGATATGGCAGTTTGGAGGTAAGGAACGCTTGAGAAACTCAAAATTTTCACAGTCGCTTGAGAAACTCAAAATTTTCACAGTTCTGATGCTCGAAACGAATAACTAGAACGGCGTAGGGGAAAACTACACCTACCGTTTAATCGGGCGAGTTTCTACTTTCAGATGCAACAGAAATTTTGCGGATTGATCAATCCGTTCGCGAGATATGGCAGTTTGGAGATAAGAAACGCTTAAGAAACTCAAAATTTTCGCAGTTCTGATGCTCGAAACGAGTGACTAAACGGCCTCGGGAGAAGTACCCTACGTTGTAATTGGGCGAGTTCTACTTTCAGATGCAACAGACAATTTGCGAGGGTCATCCGTTCGCCAGATATGGCAGTTTGGATGTAAGAAACGCTTGAGAAACTCAAAATTTTCGCAGTTCTGATGCTCGAAACGAATAACTAGAACGCCTAGGGGAAAAATTGCGCATTACCGTTGTAATCGGGCTAGTTTCTCTTTCAGATGCAACAGAAATTTTGCGGATTGATCAATCCGTTCGCGAGATATGGCAGTTTGGAGATAAGAAATGCTTTAGGAAACTCAAAATTTTCGCAGTTCTGATGCTCGAACGAATAACTAGAACGGCCCAGGGAAAAGTGCGCATACCGTTGTAATCGGGCGAGTTTCTACTTTCAGATGCAAAAGAAATTATGCGGATTGGTCAATCCGTCGCGAGATATGGCCGTTTGGAGGTAAGAACGCTGCAAAACTCAAAATTTTCGCAGTTCTGATGCTCGAAACGAATAACTAAACGGCCTAGGGAAAAGTGCGCATACCGTTGTAATCGGGCGAGTTTCTACTTTCAGATGCAACAGAAATTATGCGGATTGAGCAATCCGTTCGAGATATGGCAGTTTGGAGATAAGAAACGCTTTAGAAACTCAAAATTTTCGCAGTTCTGATGCTCGAAACGAATAACTAGAACGGCCCAGGGAAAAGTGCGCATACCGTTGTAATCGGCGAGTTCTCTACTTTCGATGCAAAAGATTATGCGGATTGGTCAATCCGTTCGCGAGATATGGCAGTTTGGAGATAAAACGCTTTAGAAACTCAAATTTTCGCAGTTCTGATGCTCGAATCGAATAACTAGAACGGCCCAGGGGCAAAAGTGCGCATACCTTTGTAATCGGGCGAGTTTCTACTTTCAGATGCAACAGAAATTTTTGCGGACTGATCAATCCGTTCCGCGAGAGATGGCAGTTTGGAGAGGAAGAAACACTTGAGAAACTCAAAATTTTCGCAGTTCTGATGCTCGAAACGATTGACTAGAACGGCCTCGGGAGAAGTACGCATACCGTTGTAATTGGGCGAGTTCTACTTTCAGATGCAACAGAAATTTTTGCGGGATCGGTCAATCCGTTCGCCAGATATGGCAGTTTGGATTTAAGAAACGCTTGAGGAAACTCAAAATTTTCGCAGTTCTGATGCTCGAAACGAATAACTAGAACGGCGTAGGGGAAAACTACACACCTACTGTTGTAATCGGGCGAGTTTCTACTTTCCGATGCAACAGAAATTTTGCGGATTGGTCAATCCGTTCCGAGATATGGCAGTTTGAGGTAAGAAACGCTTGCGAAACTCAAAATTTCGCAGTTCTGATGCTCGAAACGAATAACTAGAACGGCCTAGGGGAAATGTGCGCATACCGTTGTAATCGGCTAGTTTCTACTTCTTCAGATGGCACAGAAATTTTGCGGATTGATCAATCCGTTCGCGAGATATGGCAGTTTGGAGATAAGAATGCTTTAGAAACTCAAAATTTTCGCAGTTTCTGATGCTCGAAACGAATAACTAGAACGGACCCAGGGAAAAGTGCGCATACGTTGTAATCGGGCGAGTTCTACTTTCAGATGCAAAAGAAAATATGCGGATGGTCAATCCGTTCGCGAGATATGCAGTTTGGAGATAAGAAACGCTTTAGAAACTCAAAATTTTCGCAGTTTGATGCTCGAATCGAATAACTAGACGGCCCAGGGGAAAAGTGCGCATACCGTTGTAATCGGCGAGTTTCTACTTTCAAATGCAACAGAATTTTGCGGATTGGTCAATCCGTTCGCGAGATGGCAGTTTGGCGGGTAACAAACGCTTGAGAAACTCTCAAAATTTTCGCAGTTCTGATGCTCGAAAGATAACTAGAACGGCGCTAGGGGAAAAGTACGCATACCGATGTACTCGGGCGAGTTTCTACTTTCAGATGCAACAGAAATTTTGCGGATTGGTCGACCCGTTCGTGAGATATGGCAGTTTGGAAGTAAGAAACGCTTGAGAAACTCAAAATTTTCGCAGTTCTGATGCTCGAACGAATGACTAGAACGGCTCGGGGAGAAGTACGATACCGTTGTAATCGGGCGAGTTTCTACTTTCAGATGCAACAGAGAATTTTGCGGATTGATCAATCCGTTCGCGAGATATGGCAGTTTGGAGATAAGAAACGCTTGAGAAACTCAAAATTTTCGCAGTTCTGATGCTCGAAACGAGTGACTAGAACGGCCTAGGGGAGAAGTACGCATACCGTTGTAATCGGGCGAGTTTCTACTTTCAGATGCAACAGAAATTTTGCGGATCGGTCCATCCGTTCGCGAGATATGGCAGTTTGGATGTAAGAAACGCTTGAGAAACTCAAAATTTTCGCAGTTCTGATGCTCGAAACGAATGACTAGAACGGCCTCGTGGAGAAGTACGCATACCATTGTATTCGGGCGAGTTTCTACTTTCAGATGCAACAGAAATTTTGCGGATCGGTCAATCCGTTCGCGAGATATGGCAGTTTGGATGTAAGAAACGCTTGAGAAACTCAAAATTTTCGCAGTTCTGATGCTCGTAACGAATAACTCGAACGGCCTAGGGGAAAACTACACATACCGTTGTAATCGGGCGAGTCTCTACTTTCAGATGCAACTGAAATTTTGCGGATTGGTGAATCCGTTCGCGAGATATGGCAGTTTGGAGGTAAGAAACGCTTGAGAAATTCAAAATTTTCGCAGTTCTGATGCTCGAAACGAATAACAAGAACGACCTAGAGGAAAACTACACCTACCGTTGTAATCGGGCGAGATTCTACTTTCAGATGCAACAGAAATTTTGCGGATTGGTCAATCCGTTCGGGAGATGTGGCAGTTTGGAAGTCAGAAACGCTTGAGAAACTCAAAATTTTCGCAGTTCTGATGCTCGAAACGAATAACTAGAACGGCCTAGGGGAAAAGTGCGCATACCGTTGTAATCGGGCGAGTTTCTACTATCAGATGCAACAGAAATTTTGCGGATTTGTCAATCCGTTCGCGAGATATGGCAGTTTGGAGGTAAGAAACGCTTGAGAAACTTAAAATTTTCGCAGTTCCGATGCTCGAAACGAATAACTAGAACGGCCTAGGGGAAAACTACACCTACCGTTGTAATCGGACGTGTTTCTACATTCAGATGCAACAGAAATTTTGCGGATTGGTCAATCCGTTTGCGAGATGTGGCAGTTTGGAGGTAAGAAACGCTTGAGAAACTCAAAATTTTCGCAGTTCTGATGCTCGAAACGAATGACTAGAACGTCCTAGGGGAGAAGTACGCATACCGTTGTAATCGGGCGAGTTTCTACTTTCAGATGCAACAGAAATTATGCGGATTGGTCAATCCGTTCGCGAGATATGGCCGTTTGGATGTAAGAAACGCTTGAGAAACTCAAAATTTTCGCAGTTCTGATGCTCGAAACGAATGACTAGAACGGCCTACGGGAAAAGTGCGCATACCGTTGTAATCGGGCGTGTTTCTGCTTACAGATGCAACAGAAATTTTGCGGATTTGTCAATCCGTTCGCGAGATATGGCAGTTTGGAGGTAAGAAACGCTTGAGAAACTCAAAATTTTCGCAGTTCTGATGCTCGAAACGAGTAACTAGAACGGCCTAGGGGAAAAGTACGCATAGCGTTGTAATCGGGCGAGTTTCTACTTTCAGATGCAACAGAAATTTTGCGGATTGGTCAATCCGTTCGCGAGATATGGCAGTTTGGAGGTAAGAAACGCTTGAGAAACTCAAAATTTTCGCAGTTCTGATGCACGAAACGAATAACTAGAACGGCCTAGGGGAAAAGTGCGCATACCGTTGTAATCGGGCGAGTTTCTACTTTCAGATGCAACAGAAATTTTGCGGATTGATCAATCCGTTCGCGAGATATGGCAGTTTGGAGATAAGAAACGCTTGAGAAACTCAAAATTTTCGCAGTTCTGATGCTCGAAACGAGTAACTAGAACGGCTTAGGGGAAAAGTACGCATACCGTTGTAATCGGGCGAGTTTCTACTTTCAGACACAACAGAAATTTTGCGGATTGGTCAATCCGTTTGCGAGATGTGGCAGTTTGGAGGTAAGAAACGCTTGAGAAACTCAAAATTTTCGCAGTTCTGATGCTCGAAACGAATAACTAGAACGGCCTAGGGGAAAAGTACCCATACCGATGTAATCGGGCGAGTTTCTACTTTCAGATGCAACAGAAATTTTGCGGATTGGTCAATCCGGTCGCGAGATCTGGCAGTTTGGAGGTAACAAACGCTTGAGAAACTCAAAATCTTCGCAGTTCTGATGCTCGAAACGAATGACTAGAACGGCCTAGGGGAGAAGGACGCATACCGTTGTAATCGGGCGAGTTTCTACTTTCAGATGCAACAGAAATTTTGCGGATTTGTCAATCCGTTCGCGAGATATGGCAGTTTGAAAGTAAGAAACGCTTGAGAAACTCAAAATTTTCGCAGTTCTGATGCTCGAAACGAATAACAAGAACGACCTAGGGGAAAACTACACCTACCGTTGTAAGCGGGTGAGATTCTACTTTCAGATGCAACAGAAATTTTGCGGATTGGTCAATCCGTTCGGGAGATGTGGCAGTTTGGAGGTCAGAAACGCTTGAGAAACTCAAAATTTTCGCAGTTCTGATGCTCGAAACGAATAACTAGAATGGCCTAGGGGAAAAGTGCGCATACCGTTGTAATCGGGCGAGTTTCTACTTTCAGACACAACAGAAATTTTGCGGATTGGTCAATCCGTTTGCGAGATGTGGCAGTTTGGAGGTAAGAAACGCTTGAGAAACTCAAAATTTTCGCAGTTCTGATGCTCGAAACGAATGACTAGAACGTCCTAGGGGAGAAGTACGCATACCGTTGTAATCGGGCGAGTTTCTACTTTCAGATGCAACAGAAATTATGCGGATTGGTCAATCCGTTCGCGAGATATGGCCGTTTGGATGTAAGAAACGCTTGAGAAACTCAAAATTTTCGCAGTTCTGATGCTCGAAACGAATGACTAGAACGGCCTACGGGAAAAGTGCGCATACCGTTGTAATCGGGCGTGTTTCTGCTTTCAGATGCAACAGAAATTTTGCGGATTTGTCAATCCGTTCGCGAGATATGGCAGTTTGGAGGTAAGAAACGCTTGAGAAACTCAAAATTTTCGCAGTTCTGATGCTCGAAACGAGTAACTAGAACGGCCTAGGGGAAAAGTACGCATAGCGTTGTAATCGGGCGAGTTTCTACTTTCAGATGCAACAGAAATTTTGCGGATTGGTCAATCCGTTCGCGAGATATGGCAGTTTGGAGGTAAGAAACGCTTGAGAAACTCAAAATTTTCGCAGTTCTGATGCACGAAACGAATAACTAGAACGGCCTAGGGGAAAAGTGCGCATACCGTTGTAATCGGGCGAGTTTCTACTTTCAGATGCAACAGAAATTTTGCGGATTGATCAATCCGTTCGCGAGATATGGCAGTTTGGAGATAAGAAACGCTTTAGAAACTCAAAATTTTCGCAGTTCTGATGCTCGAAACGAATAACTAGGACGGCCCAGGGGAAAAGTGCGCATACCTTTGTAATCGGGCGAGTTTCTACTTTCAGATGCAACAGAAATTATGCGGATTGGTCAATCCGTTCGCGAGATATGGCAGTTTGGAGATAAGAAACGCTTGAGAAACTAAAAATTTTCGCAGTTCTGATGCTCGAAACGAATGACTAGAACTGCCTACGGGAAAAGTGCGCATACCGTTGTAATCGGGCGAGTTTCTACTTTCAGATGCAACAGAAATTATGCGGATTGGTCAATCCGTTCGCCAGATATGGCCGTTTGGATGTAAGAAACGCCTGAGAAACTCAAAATTTTCGCAGTTCTGATGCTCGAAACGAATGACTAGAACTGCCTACGGGAAAAGTGCGCATACCGTTGTAATCGGGCGAGTTTCTACTTTCAGATGCAACAGAAATTTTGCGGATTTGTCAATCCGTTCGCGAGATATGGCAGTTTGGAGGTAAGAATCGCTTGAGAAACTCAAAATTTTCGCAGTTCTGATGCTCGAAACGAATAACTAGAACGGCCTAGGTGAAAACTACACCTACCGTTGTAATCGGACGTGTTTCTACATTCAGATGCAACAGAAATTTTGCGGATTGGTCAATCCGTTCGCGAGATATGGCAGTTTGGAGGTAAGGAACGCTTGAGAAACTCAAAATTTTCACAGTTCTGATGCTCGAAACGAATAACTAGAACGGCGTAGGGGAAAACTACACCTACCGTTGTAATCGGGCGAGTTTCTACTTTCAGATGCAACAGAAATTTTGCGGATTGATCAATCCGTTCGCGAGATATGGCAGTTTGGAGATAAGAAACGCTTAAGAAACTCAAAATTTTCGCAGTTCTGATGCTCGAAACGAGTGACTAGAACGGCCTCGGGGAGAAGTACCCATACCGTTGTAATTGGGCGAGTTTCTACTTTCAGATGCAACAGAAATTTTGCGGATCGGTCAATCCGTTCGCCAGATATGGCAGTTTGGATGTAAGAAACGCTTGAGAAACTCAAAATTTTCGCAGTTCTGATGCTCGAAACGAATAACTAGAACGGCCTAGGGGAAAAGTGCGCATACCGTTGTAATCGGGCTAGTTTCTACTTTCAGATGCAACAGAAATTTTGCGGATTGATCAATCCGTTCGCGAGATATGGCAGTTTGGAGATAAGAAATGCTTTAGAAACTCAAAATTTTCGCAGTTCTGATGCTCGAAACGAATAACTAGAACGGCCCAGGGGAAAAGTGCGCATACCGTTGTAATCGGGCGAGTTTCTACTTTCAGATGCAAAAGAAATTATGCGGATTGGTCAATCCGTTCGCGAGATATGGCCGTTTGGAGGTAAGAAACGCTTGCAAAACTCAAAATTTTCGCAGTTCTGATGCTCGAAACGAATAACTAGAACGGCCTAGGGGAAAAGTGCGCATACCGTTGTAATCGGGCGAGTTTCTACTTTCAGATGCAACAGAAATTATGCGGATTGAGCAATCCGTTCGCGAGATATGGCAGTTTGGAGATAAGAAACGCTTTAGAAACTCAAAATTTTCGCAGTTCTGATGCTCGAAACGAATAACTAGAACGGCCCAGGGAAAAGTGCGCATACCGTTGTAATCGGGCGAGTTTCTACTTTCAGATGCAAAAGAAATTATGCGGATTGGTCAATCCGTTCGCGAGATATGGCAGTTTGGAGATAAGAAACGCTTTAGAAACTCAAAATTTTCGCAGTTCTGATGCTCGAATCGAATAACTAGAACGGCCCAGGGGAAAAGTGCGCATACCTTTGTAATCGGGCGAGTTTCTACTTTCAGATGCAACAGAAATTTTGCGGACTGATCAATCCGTTCGCGAGATATGGCAGTTTGGAGATAAGAAACGCTTGAGAAACTCAAAATTTTCGCAGTTCTGATGCTCGAAACGAGTGACTAGAACGGCCTCGGGGAGAAGTACGCATACCGTTGTAATTGGGCGAGTTTCTACTTTCAGATGCAACAGAAATTTTGCGGATCGGTCAATCCGTTCGCCAGATATGGCAGTTTGGATTTAAGAAACGCTTGAGAAACTCAAAATTTTCGCAGTTCTGATGCTCGAAACGAATAACTAGAACGGCGTAGGGGAAAACTACACCTACTGTTGTAATCGGGCGAGTTTCTACTTTCAGATGCAACAGAAATTTTGCGGATTGGTCAATCCGTTCGCGAGATATGGCAGTTTGGAGGTAAGAAACGCTTGCGAAACTCAAAATTTTCGCAGTTCTGATGCTCGAAACGAATAACTAGAACGGCCTAGGGGAAATGTGCGCATACCGTTGTAATCGGGCTAGTTTCTACTTTCAGATGCAACAGAAATTTTGCGGATTGATCAATCCGTTCGCGAGATATGGCAGTTTGGAGATAAGAAATGCTTTAGAAACTCAAAATTTTCGCAGTTCTGATGCTCGAAACGAATAACTAGAACGGCCCAGGGGAAAAGTGCGCATACCGTTGTAATCGGGCGAGTTTCTACTTTCAGATGCAAAAGAAATTATGCGGATTGGTCAATCCGTTCGCGAGATATGGCAGTTTGGAGATAAGAAACGCTTTAGAAACTCAAAATTTTCGCAGTTCTGATGCTCGAATCGAATAACTAGGACGGCCCAGGGGAAAAGTGCGCATACCGTTGTAATCGGGCGAGTTTCTACTTTCAAATGCAACAGAAATTTTGCGGATTGGTCAATCCGTTCGCGAGATCTGGCAGTTTGGAGGTAACAAACGCTTGAGAAACTCAAAATTTTCGCAGTTCTGATGCTCGAAACGAATAACTAGAACGGCATAGGGGAAAAGTACGCATACCGATGTAATCGGGCGAGTTTCTACTTTCAGATGCAACAGAAATTTTGCGGATTGGTCGACCCGTTCGTGAGATATGGCAGTTTGGAAGTAAGAAACGCTTGAGAAACTCAAAATTTTCGCAGTTCTGATGCTCGAAACGAATGACTAGAACGGCCTCGGGGAGAAGTACGCATACCGTTGTAATCGGGCGAGTTTCTACTTTCAGATGCAACAGAAATTTTGCGGATTGATCAATCCGTTCGCGAGATATGGCAGTTTGGAGATAAGAAACGCTTGAGAAACTCAAAATTTTCGCAGTTCTGATGCTCGAAACGAGTGACTAGAACGGCCTAGGGGAGAAGTACGCATACCGTTGTAATCGGGCGAGTTTCTACTTTCAGATGCAACAGAAATTTTGCGGATCGGTCCATCCGTTCGCGAGATATGGCAGTTTGGATGTAAGAAACGCTTGAGAAACTCAAAATTTTCGCAGTTCTGATGCTCGAAACGAATGACTAGAACGGCCTCGTGGAGAAGTACGCACACCATTGTATTCGGGCGAGTTTCTACTTTCAGATGCAACAGAAATTTTGCGGATCGGTCAATCCGTTCGCGAGATATGGCAGTTTGGATGTAAGAAACGCTTGAGAAACTCAAAATTTTCGCAGTTCTGATGCTCGTAACGAATAACTCGAACGGCCTAGGGGAAAACTACACATACCGTTGTAATCGGGCGAGTCTCTACTTTCAGATGCAACTGAAATTTTGCGGATTGGTGAATCCGTTCGCGAGATATGGCAGTTTGGAGGTAAGAAACGCTTGAGAAATTCAAAATTTTCGCAGTTCTGATGCTCGAAACGAATAACAAGAACGACCTAGAGGAAAACTACACCTACCGTTGTAATCGGGCGAGATTCTACTTTCAGATGCAACAGAAATTTTGCGGATTGGTCAATCCGTTCGGGAGATGTGGCAGTTTGGAAGTCAGAAACGCTTGAGAAACTCAAAATTTTCGCAGTTCTGATGCTCGAAACGAATAACTAGAACGGCCTAGGGGAAAAGTGCGCATACCGTTGTAATCGGGCGAGTTTCTACTATCAGATGCAACAGAAATTTTGCGGATTTGTCAATCCGTTCGCGAGATATGGCAGTTTGGAGGTAAGAAACGCTTGAGAAACTTAAAATTTTCGCAGTTCCGATGCTCGAAACGAATAACTAGAACGGCCTAGGGGAAAACTACACCTACCGTTGTAATCGGACGTGTTTCTACATTCAGATGCAACAGAAATTTTGCGGATTGGTCAATCCGTTCGCGAGATATGGCAGTTTGGAGGTAAGGAACGCTTGAGAAACTCAAAATTTTCGCAGTTCTGATGCTCGAAACGAAGAACTAGATCGGCGTAGGGGAAAAGTGCTCATACCGTTGTAATCGGGCGAGTTTCTACTTTCAGATGCAACAGAAATTATGCGGATTGGTCAATCCGTTCGCGAGATATGGCAGTTTGGAGATAAGAAACGCTTTAGAAACTCAAAATTTTCGCAGTTCTGATGCTCGAATCGAATAACTAGAAAGGCCCAGGGGAAAAGTGCGCATGCCGTTGTAATCGGGCGAGTTTCTACTTTCAGATGCAACAGAAATTTTGCGGATCGGTCAATCCGTTCGCGAGATATGGCAGTTTGGATGTAAGAAACGCTTGAGAAACTCAAAATTTTCGCAGTTCTGATGCTCGAAACGAATAACTGGAACGGCCTAGGGGAAAACTACACATACCGTTGTAATCGGGCGAGTTTCTACTTACAGATGCAACAGAAATTTTGCGGATTGGTCGATCCGTTCGCGAGATATGGCAGTTTGGAAGTAAGAAACGCTTGAGAAACTCAAAATTTTCACAGTTCTGATGCACGAAACGAATGACTAGAACGTCCTAGGGGAGAAGTACGCATACCGTTGTAATCGGGCGAGTTTCTACTTTCAGATGCAACAGAAATTATGCGGATTGGTCAATCCGTTCGCGAGATGTGGGTGTTTGTAGGTAAGAAACGCTTGAGAAACTCAAAATTTTCGCAGTTCTGATGCTCGAAACGAATAACTAGAACGGCCTAGGGGAAAAGTGCGCATACCGTTGTAATCGGGCGAGTTTCTACTTTCAGATGCAGCAGAAATTTTGCGGATCGGTCAATCCGTTCGCGAGATATGGCAGTTTGGATGTAAGAAACGCTTGAGAAACTCAAAATTTTCGCAGTTCTGATGCTCGAAACGAATAACTGGAACGGCCTAGGGGAAAACTACACATACCGTTGAAATCGGGCGAGTCTCTACTTTCAGATGCAACAGAAATTTTGCGGATTGGTGAATCCGTTCGCGAGATATGGCAGTTTGGAGGTAAGAAACGCTTGAGAAATTCAAAATTTTCGCAGTTCTGATGCTCGAAACGAATAACAAGAACGACCTAGGGGAAAACTACACCTACCGTTGTAATCGGGCGAGATTCTACTTTCAGATGCAACAGAAATTTTGCGGATTGGTCAATCCATTCGCGAGATATGGCAGTTTGGAAGTCAGAAACGCTTGAGAAACTCAAAATTTTCGCAGTTCTGATGCTCGAAACGAATAACAAGAACGACCTAGGGGAAAACTACACGTACTGTTGTAATCGGGCGAGATTCTACTTTCAGATGCAACAGAAATTTTGCGGATTGGTCAATCCGTTCGCGAGATATGGCAGTTTGGAGGTCAGAAACGCTTGAGAAACTCAAAATTTTCGCAGTTCTGATGCTCGAAACGAATAACTGGAACGGCCTAGGGGAAAACTACACATACCGTTGTAATCGGGCGAGTCTCTACTTTCAGATGCAACAGAAATTTTGCGGATTGGTGAATCCGTTCGCGAGATATGGCAGTTTGGAGGTAAGAAACGCTTGAGAAATTCAAAATTTTCGCAGTTCTGATGCTCGAAACGAATAACAAGAACGACCTAGGGGAAAACTACACCTACCGTTGTAATCGGGCGAGATTCTACTTTCAGATGCAACAGAAATTTTGCGGATTGGTCAATCCATTCGCGAGATATGGCAGTTTGGAAGTCAGAAACGCTTGAGAAACTCAAAATTTTCGCAGTTCTGATGCTCGAAACGAATAACAAGAACGACCTAGGGGAAAACTACACGTACTGTTGTAATCGGGCGAGATTCTACTTTCAGATGCAACAGAAATTTTGCGGATTGGTCAATCCGTTCGCGAGATATGGCAGTTTGGAGGTCAGAAACGCTTGAGAAACTCAAAATTTTCGCAGTTCTGATGCTCGAAACGAATAACCAGAACGGCCTAGGGGAAAAGTGCGCATACCGTTGTAATCGGGCGAGTTTCTACTTTCAGATACAACAGAAATTTTGCGGATTGGTCAATCCGTTTGCGAGATGTGGCAGTTTGGAGGTAAGAAACGCTTGAGAAACTCAAAATTTTCGCAGTTCTGATGCTCGAAACGAATAACTAGAACGGCCTAGGGGAAAAGTACCCATACCGATGTAATCGGGCGAGTTTCTACTTTCAGATGCAACAGAAGTTTTGCGGATTGGTCGATCCGTTCGCGAGATATGGCAGTTTGGAAGTAAGAAACGCTTGAGAAACTCAAAATTTTCGCAGTTCTGTTGCTCGAAACGAATGACTAGAACGTCCTAGGGGAGAAGTACGCATACCGTTGTAATCGGGCGAGTTTCTACTTTCAGATGCAACAGAAATTATGCGGATTGGTCAATCCGTTCGCGAGATATGGCCGTTTGGATGTAAGAAACGCTTGAGAAACTCAAAATTTTCGCAGTTCTGATGCTCGAAACGAATGACTAGAACGGCCTACGGGAAAAGTGCGCATACCGTTGTAAAAGGCGAGTTTCTACTTTCAGATGCAACAGAAATTTTGCGGATTCATCAATCCGTTCGCGAGATATGGCAGTTTGGAGATAAGAAACGCTTGAGAAACTCAAAATTTTCGCAGTTCTGATGCTCGAAACGAGTAACTAGAACGGCTTAGGGGAAAAGTACGCATACCGTTGTAATCGGGCGAGTTTCTACTTTCAGACACAACAGAAATTTTGCGGATTGGTCAATCCGTTTGCGAGATGTGGCAGTTTGGAGGTAAGAAACGCTTGAGAAACTCAAAATTTTCGCAGTTCTGATGCTCGAAACGAATAACTAGAACGGCCTAGGGGAAAAGTACCCATACCGATGTAATCGGGCGAGTTTCTACTTTCAGATGCAACAGAAATTTTGCGGATTGGTCAATCCGGTCGCGAGATCTGGCAGTTTGGAGGTAACAAACGCTTGAGAAACTCAAAATCTTCGCAGTTCTGATGCTCGAAACGAATGACTAGAACGGCCTAGGGGAGAAGGACGCATACCGTTGTAATCGGGCGAGTTTCTACTTTCAGATGCAACAGAAATTTTGCGGATTGGTCAATCCGTTCGCGAGATATGGCAGTTTGAAAGTAAGAAACGCTTGAGAAACTCAAAATTTTCGCAGTTCTGATGCTCGAAACGAATAACAAGAACGACCTAGGGGAAAACTACACCTACCGTTGTAAGCGGGTGAGATTCTACTTTCAGATGCAACAGAAATTTTGCGGATTGGTCAATCCGTTCGGGAGATGTGGCAGTTTGGAGGTCAGAAACGCTTGAGAAACTCAAAATTTTCGCAGTTCTGATGCTCGAAACGAATAACTAGAATGGCCTAGGGGAAAAGTGCGCATACCGTTGTAATCGGGCGAGTTTCTACTTTCAGACACAACAGAAATTTTGCGGATTGGTCAATCCGTTTGCGAGATGTGGCAGTTTGGAGGTAAGAAACGCTTGAGAAACTCAGAATTTTCGCAGTTCTGATGCTCGAAACGAATGACTAGAACGTCCTAGGGGAGAAGTACGCATACCGTTGTAATCGGGCGAGTTTCTACTTTCAGATGCAACAGAAATTATGCGGATTGGTCAATCCGTTCGCGAGATATGGCCGTTTGGAT
Source organism: Ptiloglossa arizonensis (assembly GCF_051014685.1). NCBI lineage: Eukaryota > Metazoa > Arthropoda > Insecta > Hymenoptera > Colletidae > Ptiloglossa > Ptiloglossa arizonensis. The sequence goes on from NW_027478807.1 coordinate 448,133, forward strand.
GTAAGAAACGCTTGAGAAACTCAAAATTTTCGCAGTTCTGATGCTCGAAACGAATGACTAGACCGGCCTACGGGAAAAGTGCGCATACCGTTGTAATCGGGCGTGTTTCTGCTTTCAGATGCAACAGAAATTTTGCGGATTTGTCAATCCGTTCGCGAGATATGGCAGTTTGGAGGTAAGAAACGCTTGAGAAACTCAAAATTTTCGCAGTTCTGATGCTCGAAACGAGTAACTAGAACGGCCTAGGGGAAAAGTACGCATAGCGTTGTAATCGGGCGAGTTTCTACTTTCAGATGCAACAGAAATTTTGCGGATTGGTCAATCCGTTCGCGAGATATGGCAGTTTGGAGGTAAGAAACGCTTGAGAAACTCAAAATTTTCGCAGTTCTGATGCACGAAACGAATAACTAGAACGGCCTAGGGGAAAAGTGCGCATACCGTTGTAATCGGGCGAGTTTCTACTTTCAGATGCAACAGAAATTTTGCGGATTGATCAATCCGTTCGCGAGATATGGCAGTTTGGAGATAAGAAACGCTTGAGAAACTCAAAATTTTCGCAGTTCTGATGCTCGAAACGAGTAACTAGAACGGCTTAGGGGAAAAGTACGCATACCGTTGTAATCGGGCGAGTTTCTACTTTCAGACACAACAGAAATTTTGCGGATTGGTCAATCCGTTTGCGAGATGTGGCAGTTTGGAGGTAAGAAACGCTTGAGAAACTCAAAATTTTCGCAGTTCTGATGCTCGAAACGAATAACTAGAACGGCCTAGGGGAAAAGTACCCATACCGATGTAATCGGGCGAGTTTCTACTTTCAGATGCAACAGAAATTTTGCGGATTGGTCAATCCGGTCGCGAGATCTGGCAGTTTGGAGGTAACAAACGCTTGAGAAACTCAAAATCTTCGCAGTTCTGATGCTCGAAACGAATGACTAGAACGGCCTAGGGGAGAAGGACGCATACCGTTGTAATCGGGCGAGTTTCTACTTTCAGATGCAACAGAAATTTTGCGGATTGGTCAATCCGTTCGCGAGATATGGCAGTTTGAAAGTAAGAAACGCTTGAGAAACTCAAAATTTTCGCAGTTCTGATGCTCGAAACGAATAACAAGAACGACCTAGGGGAAAACTACACCTACCGTTGTAAGCGGGTGAGATTCTACTTTCAGATGCAACAGAAATTTTGCGGATTGGTCAATCCGTTCGGGAGATGTGGCAGTTTGGAGGTCAGAAACGCTTGAGAAACTCAAAATTTTCGCAGTTCTGATGCTCGAAACGAATAACTAGAATGGCCTAGGGGAAAAGTGCGCATACCGTTGTAATCGGGCGAGTTTCTACTTTCAGACACAACAGAAATTTTGCGGATTGGTCAATCCGTTTGCGAGATGTGGCAGTTTGGAGGTAAGAAACGCTTGAGAAACTCAAAATTTTCGCAGTTCTGATGCTCGAAACGAATGACTAGAACGTCCTAGGGGAGAAGTACGCATACCGTTGTAATCGGGCGAGTTTCTACTTTCAGATGCAACAGAAATTATGCGGATTGGTCAATCCGTTCGCGAGATATGGCCGTTTGGATGTAAGAAACGCTTGAGAAACTCAAAATTTTCGCAGTTCTGATGCTCGAAACGAATGACTAGAACGGCCTACGGGAAAAGTGCGCATACCGTTGTAATCGGGCGTGTTTCTGCTTTCAGATGCAACAGAAATTTTGCGGATTTGTCAATCCGTTCGCGAGATATGGCAGTTTGGAGGTAAGAAACGCTTGAGAAACTCAAAATTTTCGCAGTTCTGATGCTCGAAACGAGTAACTAGAACGGCCTAGGGGAAAAGTACGCATAGCGTTGTAATCGGGCGAGTTTCTACTTTCAGATGCAACAGAAATTTTGCGGATTGGTCAATCCGTTCGCGAGATATGGCAGTTTGGAGGTAAGAAACGCTTGAGAAACTCAAAATTTTCGCAGTTCTGATGCACGAAACGAATAACTAGAACGGCCTAGGGGAAAAGTGCGCATACCGTTGTAATCGGGCGAGTTTCTACTTTCAGATGCAACAGAAATTTTGCGGATTGATCAATCCGTTCGCGAGATATGGCAGTTTGGAGATAAGAAACGCTTTAGAAACTCAAAATTTTCGCAGTTCTGATGCTCGAAACGAATAACTAGGACGGCCCAGGGGAAAAGTGCGCATACCTTTGTAATCGGGCGAGTTTCTACTTTCAGATGCAACAGAAATTATGCGGATTGGTCAATCCGTTCGCGAGATATGGCAGTTTGGAGATAAGAAACGCTTGAGAAACTAAAAATTTTCGCAGTTCTGATGCTCGAAACGAATGACTAGAACTGCCTACGGGAAAAGTGCGCATACCGTTGTAATCGGGCGAGTTTCTACTTTCAGATGCAACAGAAATTATGCGGATTGGTCAATCCGTTCGCCAGATATGGCCGTTTGGATGTAAGAAACGCCTGAGAAACTCAAAATTTTCGCAGTTCTGATGCTCGAAACGAATGACTAGAACTGCCTACGGGAAAAGTGCGCATACCGTTGTAATCGGGCGAGTTTCTACTTTCAGATGCAACAGAAATTTTGCGGATTTGTCAATCCGTTCGCGAGATATGGCAGTTTGGAGGTAAGAATCGCTTGAGAAACTCAAAATTTTCGCAGTTCTGATGCTCGAAACGAATAACTAGAACGGCCTAGGTGAAAACTACACCTACCGTTGTAATCGGACGTGTTTCTACATTCAGATGCAACAGAAATTTTGCGGATTGGTCAATCCGTTCGCGAGATATGGCAGTTTGGAGGTAAGGAACGCTTGAGAAACTCAAAATTTTCACAGTTCTGATGCTCGAAACGAATAACTAGAACGGCGTAGGGGAAAACTACACCTACCGTTGTAATCGGGCGAGTTTCTACTTTCAGATGCAACAGAAATTTTGCGGATTGATCAATCCGTTCGCGAGATATGGCAGTTTGGAGATAAGAAACGCTTGAGAAACTCAAAATTTTCGCAGTTCTGATGCTCGAAACGAGTGACTAGAACGGCCTCGGGGAGAAGTACGCATACCGTTGTAATTGGGCGAGTTTCTACTTTCAGATGCAACAGAAATTTTGCGGATCGGTCAATCCGTTCGCCAGATATGGCAGTTTGGATGTAAGAAACGCTTGAGAAACTCAAAATTTTCGCAGTTCTGATGCTCGAAACGAATAACTAGAACGGCGTAGGGGAAAACTACACCTACTGTTGTAATCGGGCGAGTTTCTACTTTCAGATGCAACAGAAATTTTGCGGATTGGTCAATCCGTTCGCGAGATATGGCAGTTTGGAGGTAAGAAACGCTTGCGAAACTCAAAATTTTCGCAGTTCTGATGCTCGAAACGAATAACTAGAACGGCCTAGGGGAAATGTGCGCATACCGTTGTAATCGGGCTAGTTTCTACTTTCAGATGCAACAGAAATTTTGCGGATTGATCAATCCGTTCGCGAGATATGGCAGTTTGGAGATAAGAAATGCTTTAGAAACTCAAAATTTTCGCAGTTCTGATGCTCGAAACGAATAACTAGAACGGCCCAGGGGAAAAGTGCGCATACCGTTGTAATCGGGCGAGTTTCTACTTTCAGATGCAAAAGAAATTATGCGGATTGGTCAATCCGTTCGCGAGATATGGCAGTTTGGAGATAAGAAACGCTTTAGAAACTCAAAATTTTCGCAGTTCTGATGCTCGAATCGAATAACTAGGACGGCCCAGGGGAATAGTGCGCATACCGTTGTAATCGGGCGAGTTTCTACTTTCAAATGCAACAGAAATTTTGCGGATTGGTCAATCCGTTCGCGAGATCTGGCAGTTTGGAGGTAACAAACGCTTGAGAAACTCAAAATTTTCGCAGTTCTGATGCTCGAAACGAATAACTAGAACGGCATAGGGGAAAAGTACGCATACCGATGTAATCGGGCGAGTTTCTACTTTCAGATGCAACAGAAATTTTGCGGATTGGTCGACCCGTTCGTGAGATATGGCAGTTTGGAAGTAAGAAACGCTTGAGAAACTCAAAATTTTCGCAGTTCTGATGCTCGAAACGAATGACTAGAACGGCCTCGGGGAGAAGTACGCATACCGTTGTAATCGGGCGAGTTTCTACTTTCAGATGCAACAGAAATTTTGCGGATTGATCAATCCGTTCGCGAGATATGGCAGTTTGGAGATAAGAAACGCTTGAGAAACTCAAAATTTTCGCAGTTCTGATGCTCGAAACGAGTGACTAGAACGGCCTAGGGGAGAAGTACACATACCGTTGTAATCGGGCGAGTTTCTACTTTCAGATGCAACAGAAATTTTGCGGATCGGTCCATCCGTTCGCGAGATATGGCAGTTTGGATGTAAGAAACGCTTGAGAAACTCAAAATTTTCGCAGTTCTGATGCTCGAAACGAATGACTAGAACGGCCTCGTGGAGAAGTACGCATACCATTGTATTCGGGCGAGTTTCTACTTTCAGATGCAACAGAAATTTTGCGGATCGGTCAATCCGTTCGCGAGATATGGCAGTTTGGAGGTAAGAAACGCTTGAGAAACTTAAAATTTTCGCAGTTCCGATGCTCGAAACGAATAACTAGAACGGCCTAGGGGAAAACTACACCTACCGTTGTAATCGGACGTGTTTCTACATTCAGATGCAACAGAAATTTTGCGGATTGGTCAATCCGTTCGCGAGATATGGCAGTTTGGAGGTAAGGAACGCTTGAGAAACTCAAAATTTTCGCAGTTCTGATGCTCGAAACGAAGAACTAGATCGGCGTAGGGGAAAAGTGCTCATACCGTTGTAATCGGGCGAGTTTCTACTTTCAGATGCAACAGAAATTATGCGGATTGGTCAATCCGTTCGCGAGATATGGCAGTTTGGAGATAAGAAACGCTTTAGAAACTCAAAATTTTCGCAGTTCTGATGCTCGAATCGAATAACTAGAAAGGCCCAGGGGAAAAGTGCGCATGCCGTTGTAATCGGGCGAGTTTCTACTTTCAGATGCAACAGAAATTTTGCGGATCGGTCAATCCGTTCGCGAGATATGGCAGTTTGGATGTAAGAAACGCTTGAGAAACTCAAAATTTTCGCAGTTCTGATGCTCGAAACGAATAACTGGAACGGCCTAGGGGAAAACTACACATACCGTTGTAATCGGGCGAGTTTCTACTTACAGATGCAACAGAAATTTTGCGGATTGGTCGATCCGTTCGCGAGATATGGCAGTTTGGAAGTAAGAAACGCTTGAGAAACTCAAAATTTTCACAGTTCTGATGCTCGAAACGAATGACTAGAACGTCCTAGGGGAGAAGTACGCATACCGTTGTAATCGGGCGAGTTTCTACTTTCAGATGCAACAGAAATTATGCGGATTGGTCAATCCGTTCGCGAGATGTGGGTGTTTGTAGGTAAGAAACGCTTGAGAAACTCAAAATTTTCGCAGTTCTGATGCTCGAAACGAATAACTAGAACGGCCTAGGGGAAAAGTGCGCATACCGTTGTAATCGGGCGAGTTTCTACTTTCAGATGCAGCAGAAATTTTGCGGATCGGTCAATCCGTTCGCGAGATATGGCAGTTTGGATGTAAGAAACGCTTGAGAAACTCAAAATTTTCGCAGTTCTGATGCTCGAAACGAATAACTGGAACGGCCTAGGGGAAAACTACACATACCGTTGTAATCGGGCGAGTCTCTACTTTCAGATGCAACAGAAATTTTGCGGATTGGTGAATCCGTTCGCGAGATATGGCAGTTTGGAGGTAAGAAACGCTTGAGAAATTCAAAATTTTCGCAGTTCTGATGCTCGAAACGAATAACAAGAACGACCTAGGGGAAAACTACACCTACCGTTGTAATCGGGCGAGATTCTACTTTCAGATGCAACAGAAATTTTGCGGATTGGTCAATCCATTCGCGAGATATGGCAGTTTGGAAGTCAGAAACGCTTGAGAAACTCAAAATTTTCGCAGTTCTGATGCTCGAAACGAATAACAAGAACGACCTAGGGGAAAACTACACGTACTGTTGTAATCGGGCGAGATTCTACTTTCAGATGCAACAGAAATTTTGCGGATTGGTCAATCCGTTCGCGAGATATGGCAGTTTGGAGGTCAGAAACGCTTGAGAAACTCAAAATTTTCGCAGTTCTGATGCTCGAAACGAATAACTGGAACGGCCTAGGGGAAAACTACACATACCGTTGTAATCGGGCGAGTCTCTACTTTCAGATGCAACAGAAATTTTGCGGATTGGTGAATCCGTTCGCGAGATATGGCAGTTTGGAGGTAAGAAACGCTTGAGAAATTCAAAATTTTCGCAGTTCTGATGCTCGAAACGAATAACAAGAACGACCTAGGGGAAAACTACACCTACCGTTGTAATCGGGCGAGATTCTACTTTCAGATGCAACAGAAATTTTGCGGATTGGTCAATCCATTCGCGAGATATGGCAGTTTGGAAGTCAGAAACGCTTGAGAAACTCAAAATTTTCGCAGTTCTGATGCTCGAAACGAATAACAAGAACGACCTAGGGGAAAACTACACGTACTGTTGTAATCGGGCGAGATTCTACTTTCAGATGCAACAGAAATTTTGCGGATTGGTCAATCCGTTCGCGAGATATGGCAGTTTGGAGGTCAGAAACGCTTGAGAAACTCAAAATTTTCGCAGTTCTGATGCTCGAAACGAATAACCAGAACGGCCTAGGGGAAAAGTGCGCATACCGTTGTAATCGGGCGAGTTTCTACTTTCAGATACAACAGAAATTTTGCGGATTGGTCAATCCGTTTGCGAGATGTGGCAGTTTGGAGGTAAGAAACGCTTGAGAAACTCAAAATTTTCGCAGTTCTGATGCTCGAAACGAATAACTAGAACGGCCTAGGGGAAAAGTACCCATACCGATGTAATCGGGCGAGTTTCTACTTTCAGATGCAACAGAAGTTTTGCGGATTGGTCGATCCGTTCGCGAGATATGGCAGTTTGGAAGTAAGAAACGCTTGAGAAACTCAAAATTTTCGCAGTTCTGATGCTCGAAACGAATGACTAGAACGTCCTAGGGGAGAAGTACGCATACCGTTGTAATCGGGCGAGTTTCTACTTTCAGATGCAACAGAAATTATGCGGATTGGTCAATCCGTTCGCGAGATATGGCCGTTTGGATGTAAGAAACGCTTGAGAAACTCAAAATTTTCGCAGTTCTGATGCTCGAAACGAATGACTAGAACGGCCTACGGGAAAAGTGCGCATACCGTTGTAAAAGGCGAGTTTCTACTTTCAGATGCAACAGAAATTTTGCGGATTTGTCAATCCGTTCGCGAGATATGGCAGTTTGGAGGTAAGAAACGCTTGAGAAACTCAAAATTCTCGCAGTTCTGATGCTCGAAACGAATAACTAGAACGGCCTAGGGGAAAACTACACCTACCGTTGTAATCGGACGTGTTTCTACATTCAGATGCAACAGAAATTTTGCGGATTGGTCAATCCGTTCGCGAGATATGGCAGTTTGGAGGTAAGGAACGCTTGAGAAACTCAAAATTTTCGCAGTTCTGATGCTCGAAACGAATAACTAGAACGGCGTAGGGGAAAACTACACCTACCGTTGTAATCGGGCGAGTTTCTACTTTTAGATGCAACAGAAATTTTGCGGATTGATAAATCCGTTCGCGAGATATGGCAGTTTGGAGATAAGAAACGCTTGAGAAACTCAAAATTTTCGCAGTTCTGATGCTCGAAACGAGTAACTAGAACGGCCTAGGGGAAAAGTACGCATAGCTTTGTAATCGGGCGAGTTTCTACTTTCAGATGCAACAGAAATTTTGCGGATTGGTCAATCCGTTCGCGAGATATGGCAGTTTGGAGGTAAGAAACGCTTGAGAAACTCAAAATTTTCGCAGTTCTGATGCTCGACACAAATAACTAGTACGGCCTAGGGGAGAAGTACGCATACCGTTGTAATCGGGCGAGTTTCTACTTTCAGATGCAACAGAAATTTTGCGGATTGGTGAATCCGTTCGCGAGATATGGCAGTTTGGAGGTAAGAAACGCTTGAGAAACTCAAAATTTTCGCAGTTCTGATGCTAGAAACGAATAACAAGAACGACCTAGGGGAAAACTACACCCACCGTTGTAATCGGGCGAGATTCTACTTTCAGATGCAACAGAAATTTTGCGGATTGGTCAATCCGTTCGCGAGATATGGCAGTTTGGAGGTCAGAAACGCTTGAGAAACTCAAAATTTTCGCAGTTCTGATGCTCGAAACGAATAACTAGAACGGCCTAGGGGAAAAGTGCGCATACCGTTGTAATCGGGCGAGTTTCTACTTTCAGATGCAACAGAAATTTTGCGGATTGATCAATCCGTTCGCGAGATATGGCAGTTTTGAGATAAGAAACGCTTGAGAAACTCAAAATTTTCGCAGTTCTGATGCTCGAAACGAATGACTAGAACGGCCTAGGGGAGAAGGACGCATACCGTTGTAATCGGGCGAGTTTCTACTTTCAGATACAACAGAAATTTTGCGGATTGGTCAATCCGTTTGCGAGATGTGGCAGTTTGGAGGTAAGAAACGCTTGAGAAACTCAAAATTTTCGCAGTTCTGATGCTCGAAACGAATAACTAGAACGGCCTAGGGGAAAAGTACCCATACCGATGTAATCGGGCGAGTTTCTACTTTCAGATGCAACAGAAGTTTTGCGGATTGGTCGATCCGTTCGCGAGATATGGCAGTTTGGAAGTAAGAAACGCTTGAGAAACTCAAAATTTTCGCAGTTCTGATGCTCGAAACGAATGACTAGAACGTCCTAGGGGAGAAGTACGCATACCGTTGTAATCGGGCGAGTTTCTACTTTCAGATGCAACAGAAATTATGCGGATTGGTCAATCCGTTCGCGAGATATGGCCGTTTGGATGTAAGAAACGCTTGAGAAACTCAAAATTTTCGCAGTTCTGATGCTCGAAACGAATGACTAGAACGGCCTACGGGAAAAGTGCGCATACCGTTGTAAAAGGCGAGTTTCTACTTTCAGATGCAACAGAAATTTTGCGGATTTGTCAATCCGTTCGCGAGATATGGCAGTTTGGAGGTAAGAAACGCTTGAGAAACTCAAAATTCTCGCAGTTCTGATGCTCGAAACGAATAACTAGAACGGCCTAGGGGAAAACTACACCTACCGTTGTAATCGGACGTGTTTCTACATTCAGATGCAACAGAAATTTTGCGGATTGGTCAATCCGTTCGCGAGATATGGCAGTTTGGAGGTAAGGAACGCTTGAGAAACTCAAAATTTTCGCAGTTCTGATGCTCGAAACGAATAACTAGAACGGCGTAGGGGAAAACTACACCTACCGTTGTAATCGGGCGAGTTTCTACTTTTAGATGCAACAGAAATTTTGCGGATTGATAAATCCGTTCGCGAGATATGGCAGTTTGGAGATAAGAAACGCTTGAGAAACTCAAAATTTTCGCAGTTCTGATGCTCGAAACGAGTAACTAGAACGGCCTAGGGGAAAAGTACGCATAGCTTTGTAATCGGGCGAGTTTCTACTTTCAGATGCAACAGAAATTTTGCGGATTGGTCAATCCGTTCGCGAGATATGGCAGTTTGGAGGTAAGAAACGCTTGAGAAACTCAAAATTTTCGCAGTTCTGATGCTCGACACAAATAACTAGTACGGCCTAGGGGAGAAGTACGCATACCGTTGTAATCGGGCGAGTTTCTACTTTCAGATGCAACAGAAATTTTGCGGATTGGTGAATCCGTTCGCGAGATATGGCAGTTTGGAGGTAAGAAACGCTTGAGAAACTCAAAATTTTCGCAGTTCTGATGCTAGAAACGAATAACAAGAACGACCTAGGGGAAAACTACACCCACCGTTGTAATCGGGCGAGATTCTACTTTCAGATGCAACAGAAATTTTGCGGATTGGTCAATCCGTTCGCGAGATATGGCAGTTTGGAGGTCAGAAACGCTTGAGAAACTCAAAATTTTCGCAGTTCTGATGCTCGAAACGAATAACTAGAACGGCCTAGGGGAAAAGTGCGCATACCGTTGTAATCGGGCGAGTTTCTACTTTCAGATGCAACAGAAATTTTGCGGATTGATCAATCCGTTCGCGAGATATGGCAGTTTTGAGATAAGAAACGCTTGAGAAACTCAAAATTTTCGCAGTTCTGATGCTCGAAACGAATGACTAGAACGGCCTAGGGGAGAAGGACGCATACCGTTGTAATCGGGCGAGTTTCTACTTTCAGATGCAATAGAAATTTTGCGGATTGGTCAATCCGTTCGCGAGATATGGCAGTTTGGAAGTAAGAAACGCTTGAGAAACTCAAAATTTTCGCAGTTCTGATGCTCGAAACGAATAACTAGAACGGCCTAGGGGAAAAGTGCGCATACCGTTGTAATCGGGCGAGTTTCTACTTTCAGATGCAACAGAAATTTTGCGGATTGATCAATCCGTTCGCGAGATATGGCAGTTTTGAGATAAGAAACGCTTGAGAAACTCAAAATTTTCGCAGTTCTGATGCTCGAAACGAATGACTAGAACGGCCTAGGGGAGAAGGACGCATACCGTTATAATCGGGCGAGTTTCTACTTTCAGATGCAACAGAAATTTTGCGGATTGGTCAATCCGTTCGCGAGATATGGCAGTTTGGAAGTAAGAAACGCTTGAGAAACTCAAAATTTTCGCAGTTCTGATGCTCGAAACGAATAACAAGAACGACCTAGGGGAAAACTACACCTACCGTTGTAATCGGGCGAGATTCTACTTTCAGATGCAACAGAAATTTTGCGGATTGGTCAATCCGTTCGGGAGATGTGGCAGTTTGGAGGTCAGAAACGCTTGAGAAACTCAAAATTTTCGCAGTTCTGATGCTCGAAACGAATAACTAGAACGGCCTAGGGGAGAAGTACGCATACCGTTGTAATCGGGCGAGTTTCTACTTTCAGATGCAACAGAAATCATGCGGATTGGTGAATCCGTTCGCGAGATATGGCAGTTTGGAGGTAAGAAACGCTTGAGAAACTCAAAATTTTCGCAGTTCTGATGCTCGAAACGAATAACTAGAACGGCCTAGGGGAAAAGTACGCATACCGTTGTAATCGGGCGAGTTTCTACTTACAAATGCAACAGAAATTTTGCGGATTGGTCGATCCGTTCGCGAGATATGGCAGTTTGGATGTAAGAATCGCTTGAGAAACTCAAAATTTTCGCAGTTCTGATGCTCGAAACGAATAACTAGAACGGCCTAGGGGAAAACTACACACACCGTTGTAATCGGGCGAGTCTCTGCTTTCAGATGCAACAGAGATTTTGCGGATTGTTCAATCCGTTCACGAGATATGGCAGTTTGGAGGTAAGAAACGCTTGAGAAACTCAAAATTTTCGCAGATCTGATGCTCGAAACGAATAACTAGAACGGCCTAGGGGAAAAGTACGCATACCGTTGTAATCGGGCGAGTTTCTACTTTCAGATGCAACAGAAATCATGCGGATTGGTCAATCCGTTCGCGAGATATGGCCGTTTGGATGTAAGAAACGCTTGAGAAACTCAAAATTTGCGCAGTTCTGATGCTCGAAACGAATAACTAGAACGGCCTAGGGGAAAAGTGCGCATACCGTTGTAATCGGGCGAGTTTCTACTTGCAGATGCAACAGAAATCATGCGGATTGGTCAATCCGTTCGCGAGATATGGCCGTTTGGATGTAAGAAACGCTTGAGAAACTCAAAATTTGCGCAGTTCTGATGCTCGAAACGAATAACTAGAACGGCCTAGGGGAAAAGTGCGCATACCGTTGTAATCGGGCGAGTTTCTACTTTCAGATGCAACGGAAATCATGCGGATTGGAGAATCCGTTCGCGAGATATGGCCGTTTGGATGTAAGAAACGCTTGAGAAACTCAAAATTTTCGCAGTTCTGATGCTCGAAACGAATAACTGGAACGGCCTAGGGGAAAAGTGCGCATACCGTTGTAATCGGGCGAGTTTCTACTTTCAGATGCAACAAAAGTTTTGCGGATTAGTCAATCTGTTCGCGAGATATGGCAGTTTGGATGTAAGAAACGCTCGTGAAACTCAAAATTTTCGCAGTTCTGATGCTCGAAACGAATAACTGGAACGGCCTAGGGGAAAACTACACATACCGTTGTAATCGGGCGTGTCTCTACTTTTAGATGCAACAGAAATTTTCCGGATTGGTCAATCCGTTCGCGAGATATGGCAGTTTGGAGGTAAGAAACGCTTGAGAAACTCAAAATTTTCGCAGTTCTGATGCTCGAAACGAATAACTAGAACGGCCTAGGGGAAAAGTACGCATACCGTTGTAATCGGGCGAGTCTCTACTTTTAGATGCAACAGAAATTTTGCGGATTGGTCAATCCGTTCGCGAGATATGGCAGTTTGGAAGTAAGAATCGCTTGAGAAACTCAAAATTTTCGCAGTTCTGATGCTCGAAACGAATAACTAGAACGGCCTAGGGGAAAACTACACATACCGTTGTAATCGGGCGAGTCTCTACTTTTAGATGCAAGAGAAATTTTGCGGATTGGTCAATCCGTTCGCGAGATATGGCAGCTTGGAGGTAAGAAACGCTTGAGAAACTCAAAATTTTCGCAGTTCTGATGCTCGAAACGAATAACTAGAACGGCCTAGGGGAAAAGTACGCATACCGTTGTAATCGGTCGAGTTTCTACTTGCAAATGCAACAGAAATTTTGCGGATTGGTCGATCCGTTCGCGAGATATGGCAGTTTGGATGTAAGAATCGCTTGAGAAACTCAAAATTTTCGCAGTTCTGATGCTCGAAACGAATAACTAGAACGGCCTAGGGGAAAACTACACACACCGTTGTAATCGGGCGAGTCTCTGCATTCAGATGCAACAGAGATTTTGCGGATTGTTCAATCCGTTCACGAGATATGGCAGTTTGGAGGTAAGAAACGCTTGAGAAACTCAAAATTTTCGCAGTTCTGATGCTCGAAACGAATAACTAGAACGGCCTAGGGGAAAAGTACGCATACCGTTTTAATCGGGCGAGTTTCTACTTTCAGATGCAACAGAAATCATGCGGATTGGTCAATCCGTTCGCGAGATATGGCCGTTTGGATGTAAGAAACGCTTGAGAAACTCAAAATTTGCGCAGTTCTGATGCTCGAAACGAATAACTAGAACGGCCTAGGGGAAAAGTGCGCATACCGTTGTAATCGGGCGAGTTTCTACTTTCAGATGCAACGGAAATCATGCGGATTGGTCAATCCGTTCGCGAGATGTGGCCGTTTGGATTTAAGAAACGCTTGAGAAACTCAAAATTTTCGCAGTTCTGATGCTCGAAACGAATAACTAGAACGGCCTAGGGGAAAAGTGCGCATACCGTTGTAATCGGGCGAGTTTCTACTTTCAGATGCAACGGAAATCATGCGGATTGGAGAATCCGTTCGCGAGATATGGCCGTTTGGATGTAAGAAACGCTTGAGAAACTCAAAATTTGCGCAGTTCTGATGCTCGAAACGAATAACTAGAACGGCCTAGGGGAAAAGTGCGCATACCGTTGTAATGGGGCGAGTTTCTACTTTCAGATGCAACGGAAATCATGCGGATTGGTCAATCCGTTCGCGAGATATGGCAGTTTGGAAGTAAGAATCGCTTGAGAAACTCAAAATTTTCGCAGTTCTGATGCTCGAAACGAATAACTAGAACGGCCTAGGGGAAAACTACACACACCGTTGTAATCGGGCGAGTCTCTGCTTTCAGATGCAACAGAGATTTTGCGGATTGCTCAATCCGTTCACGAGATATGGCAGTTTGGAGGTAAGAAACGCTTGAGAAACTCAAAATTTTCGCAGTTCTGATGCTCGAAACGAATAACTAGAACGGCCTGGGGGAAAAGAACGCATACCGTTGTAATCGGGCGAGTTTCTACTTTCAGATGCAACAGAAATCATGCGGATTGGTCAATCCGTTCGCGAGATATGGCCGTTTGGATGTAAGAAACGCTTGAGAAACTCAAAATTTTCGCAGTTCTGATGCTCGAAACGAATAACTAGAACTGCCTAGTGGAAAAGTGCGCATACCGTTGTAATCGGGCGAGTTTCTACTTTCAGATGCAACAGAAATTTTGCGGATCGGTCAATCCGTTCGCGAGATATGGCAGTTTGGATGTAAGAATCGCTTGAGAAACTCAAAATGTTCGCAGTTCTGATGCTCGAAACGAATAACTAGAACGGCCTAGGGGAAAACTACACACACCGTTGTAATCGGGCGAGTCTCTGCTTTCAGATGCAACAGAGATTTTGCGGATTGTTCAATCCGTTCACGAGATATGGCAGTTTGGAGGTAAGAAACGCTTGAGAAACTCAAAATTTTCGCAGTTCTGATGCTCGAAACGAATAACTAGAACGGCCTAGGGGAAAAGTACGCATACCGTTGTAATCGGGCGAGTTTCTACTTTCAGATGCAACAGAAATCATGCGGATTGGTCAATCCGTTCGCGAGATATGGCCGTTTGGATGTAAGAAACGCTTGAGAAACTCAAAATTTGCGCAGTTCTGATGCTCGAAACGAATAACTAGAACGGCCTAGGGGAAAAGTGCGCATACCGTTGTAATCGGGCGAGTTTCTACTTTCAGATGCAACGGAAATCATGCGGATTGGTCAATCCGTTCGCGAGATATGGCCGTTTGGATTTAAGAAACGCTTGAGAAACTCAAAATTTTCGCAGTTCTGATGCTCGAAACGAATAACTAGAACGGCCTAGGGGAAAAGTGCGCATACCGTTGTAATCGGGCGAGTTTCTACTTTCAGATGCAACGGAAATCATGCGGATTGGAGAATCCGTTCGCGAGATATGGCCGTTTGGATGTAAGAAACGCTTGAGAAACTCAAAATTTGCGCAGTTCTGATGCTCGAAACGAATAACTAGAACGGCCTAGGGGAAAAGTGCGCATACCGTTGTAATCGGGCGAGTTTCTACTTTCAGATGCAACGGAAATCATGCGGATTGGAGAATCCGTTCGCGAGATATGGCCGTTTGGATGTAAGAAACGCTTGAGGAACTCAAAATTTTCGCAGTTCTGATGCTCGAAACGAATAACTGGAACGGCCTATGGGAAAAGTACGCATACCGTTGTAATCGGGCGAGTTTCTACTTGCAGATGCAACAGAAATCATGCGGATTGGTCAATCCGTTCGCGAGATATGGCCGTTTGGATGTAAGAAACGCTTGAGAAACTCAAAATTTGCGCAGTTCTGATGCTCGAAACGAATAACTAGAACGGCCTAGGGGAAGAGTACGCATACCGTTGTAATCGGGCGAGTTTCTACTTGCAGATGCAACAGAAATCATGCGGATTGGTCAATCCGTTCGCGAGATATGGCCGTTTGGATGTAAGAAACGCTTGAGAAACTCAAAATTTGCGCAGTTCTGATGCTCGAAACGAATAACTAGAACGGCCTAGGGGAAAAGTGCGCATACCGTTGTAATCGGGCGAGTTTCTACTTTCAGATGCATCGGCAATCATGCGGATTGGAGAATCCGTTCGCGAGATATGGCCGTTTGGATGTAAGAAACGCTTGAGAAACTCAAAATTTTCGCAGTTCTGATGCTCGAAACGAATAACTGGAACGGCCTAGGGGAAAAGTGCGCATACCGTTGTAATCGGGCGAGTTTCTACTTTCAGATGCAACAAAAGTTTTGCGGATTAGTCAATCTGTTCGCGAGATATGGCAGTTTGGATGTAAGAAACGCTCGTGAAACTCAAAATTTTCGCAGTTCTGATGCTCGAAACGAATAACTGGAACGGCCTAGGGGAAAAGTACGCATACCGTTGTAATCGGGCGAGTTTCTACTTGCAGATGCAACAGAAATCATGCGGATTGGTCAATCCGTTCGCGAGATATGGCCGTTTGGATGTAAGAAACGCTTGAGAAACTCAAAATTTGCGCAGTTCTGATGCTCGAAACGAATAACTAGAACGGCCTAGGGGAAGAGTACGCATACCGTTGTAATCGGGCGAGTTTCTACTTGCAGATGCAACAGAAATCATGCGGATTGGTCAATCCGTTCGCGAGATATGGCCGTTTGGATGTAAGAAACGCTTGAGAAACTCAAAATTTGCGCAGTTCTGATGCTCGAAACGAATAACTAGAACGGCCTAGGGGAAAAGTGCGCATACCGTTGTAATCGGGCGAGTTTCTACTTTCAGATGCATCGGCAATCATGCGGATTGGAGAATCCATTCGCGAGATATGGCCGTTTGGATGTAAGAAACGCTTGAGAAACTCAAAATTTTCGCAGTTCTGATGCTCGAAACGAATAACTGGAACGGCCTAGGGGAAAAGTGCGCATACCGTTGTAATCGGGCGAGTTTCTACTTTCAGATGCAACAAAAGTTTTGCGGATTAGTCAATCTGTTCGCGAGATATGGCAGTTTGGATGTAAGAAACGCTCGTGAAACTCAGAATTTTCGCAGTTCTGATGCTCGAAACGAATAACTGGAACGGCCTAGGGGAAAACTACACATACCGCTGTAATCGGGCGAGTCTCTACTTTTAGATGCAACAGAAATTTTCCGGATTGGTCAATCCGTTCGCGAGATATGGCAGTTTGGAGGTAAGAAACGCTTGAGAAACTCAAAATTTTCGCAGTTCTGATGCTCGAAACGAATAACTAGAACGGCCTAGGGGAAAAATACGCATACCGTTGTAATCGGGCGAGTCTCTACTTTTAGATGCAACAGAAATTTTGCGGATTGGTCAATCCGTTCGCGAGATATGGCAGTTTGGAAGTAAGAATCGCTTGAGAAACTCAAAATTTTCGCAGTTCTGATGCTCGAAACGAATAACTAGAACGGCCTAGGGGAAAACTACACACACCGTTGTAATCGGGCGAGTCTCTGCTTTCAGATGCAACAGAGATTTTGCGGATTGCTCAATCCGTTCACGAGATATGGCAGTTTGGAGGTAAGAAACGCTTGAGAAACTCAAAATTTTCGCAGTTCTGGTGCTCGAAACGAATAACTAGAACGGCCTAGGGGAAAAGAACGCATACCGTTGTAATCGGGCGAGTTTCTACTTTCAGATGCAACAGAAATCATGCGGATTGGTCAATCCGTTCACGAGATATGGCAGTTTGGAGGTAAGAAACGCTTGAGAAACTCAAAATTTTCGCAGTTCTGATGCTCGAAACGAATAACTAGAACGGCCTAGGGGAAAAGAACGCATACCGTTGTAATCGGGCGAGTTTCTACTTTCAGATGCATCGGCAATCATGCGGATTGGAGAATCCGTTCGCGAGATATGGCCGTTTGGATGTAAGAAACGCTTGAGAAACTCAAAATTTTCGCAGTTCTGATGCTCGAAACGAATAACTGGAACGGCCTAGGGGAAAAGTGCGCATACCGTTGTAATCGGGCGAGTTTCTACTTTCAGATGCATCGGCAATCATGCGGATTGGAGAATCCGTTCGCGAGATATGGCCGTTTGGATGTAAGAAACGCTTGAGAAACTCAAAATTTTCGCAGTTCTGATGCTTGAAACGAATAACTGGAACGGCCTAGGGGAAAACTACACATACCGCTGTAATCGGGCGAGTCTCTACTTTTAGATGCAACAGAAATTTTCCGGATTGGTCAATCCGTTCGCGAGATATGGCAGTTTGGAGGTAAGAAACGCTTGAGAAACTCAAAATTTTCGCAGTTCTGATGCTCGAAACGAATAACTAGAACGGCCTAGGGGAAAAATACGCATACCGTTGTAATCGGGCGAGTCTCTGCTTTCAGATGCAACAGAGATTTTGCGGATTGCTCAATCCGTTCACGAGATATGGCAGTTTGGAGGTAAGAAACGCTTGAGAAACTCAAAATTTTCGCAGTTCTGATGCTCGAAACGAATAACTAGAACGGCCTAGGGGAAAAGAACGCATACCGTTGTAATCGGGCGAGTTTCTACTTTCAGATGCAACAGAAATCATGCGGATTGGTCAATCCGTTCGCGAGATATGGCCGTTTGGATGTAAGAAACGCTTGAGAAACTCAAAATTTTCGCAGTTCTGATGCTCGAAACGAATAACTAGAACTGCCTAGTGGAAAAGTGCGCATACCGTTGTAATCGGGCGAGTTTCTACTTTCAGATGCAACGGAAATCATGCGGATTGGAGAATCCGTTCGCGAGATATGGCCGTTTGGATGTAAGAAACGCATGAGAAACTCAAAATTTTCGCAGTTCTGATGCTCGAAACGAATAACTGGAACGGTCTAGGGGAAAATTGCGCATACCGTTGTAATCGGGCGAGTTTCTACTTTCAGATGCAACAGAAATTTTGCGGATTGGTCAATCTGTGCGCGAGATATGGCAGTTTGGATGTAAGAAACGCTTGAGAAACTCAAAATTTTCGCAGTTCTGATGCTCGAAACGAATAACTGGAACGGCCTAGGGGAAAAGTACGCATACCGTTGTAATCGGGCGAGTTTCTACTTGCAGATGCAACAGAAATCATTCGGATTGGTCAATCCGTTCGCGAGATATGGCCGTTTGGATGTAAGAAACGCTTGAGAAACTCAAAATTTGCGCAGTTCTGATGCTCGAAACGAATAACTAGAACGGCCTAGGGGAAAAGTGCGCATACCGTTGTAATCGGGCGAGCTTCTACTTTCAGATGCAACGGAAATCATGCGGATTGGTCAATCCGTTCGCGAGATATGGCCGTTTGGATTTAAGAAACGCTTGAGAAACTCAAAATTTTCGCAGTTCTGATGCTCGAAACGAATAACTAGAACTGCCTAGTGGAAAAGTGCGCATACCGTTGTAATCGGGCGAGTTTCTACTTTCAGATGCAACAGAAATCATGCGGATTGGTCAATCCGTTCGCGAGATATGGCCATTTGGAGGTAAGAAACGCTTGAGAAACACAAAATTTTCGCCGTTCTGATGCTCGAAACGAATAACTAGAACGGCCTAGGGGAAAAGTACGCATACCGTTGTAATCGGGCGAGTTTCTACTTTCAGATGCAACAGAAATTTTGCGGATCGGTCAATCCGTTCGCGAGATATGGCAGTTTGGATGTAAGAAACGCTTGAGAAACTCAAAATTTTCGCAGTTCTGATGCTCGTAACGAATAACTAGAACGGCCTAGGGGAAAAGTACGCATACCGTTGTAATCGGGCGAGTTTCTACTTGCAGATGCAACAGAAATTTTGCGGATTGGTCGATCCGTTCGCGAGATATAGCAGTTTGGATGTAAGAAACGCTTGAGAAATTCAAAATTTTCGCAGTTCTGATGCTCGAAACGAATAACTGGAACGGCCCAGGGGAAAACTACACATACCGTTGTAATCGGGCGAGTCTCTACTTTCAGATGCAACAGAAATTTTCCGGATTGGTCAATCCGTTCGCGAGATATGGCAGTTTGGAGGTAAGAAACGCTTGAGAAACTCAAAATTTTCGCAGTTCTGATGCTCGAAACGAATAACTGGAACGGCCTAGGGGAAAAGTGCGCATACCGTTGTAATCGGGCGAGTTTCTACTTTCAGATGCAACAGAAATTTTGCGGATTGGTCAATCTGTTCGCGAGATATGGCCGTTTGGATGTAAGAAACGCTTGAGAAACTCAAAATTTGCGCAGTTCTGATGCTCGAAACGAATAACTAGAACGGCCTAGGGGAAAAGTACGCATACTGTTGTAATCGGGCGGGTTTCTACTTGCAGATGCAACAGAAATCATGCGGATTGGTCAATCCGTTCGCGAGATATGGCAGTTTGGAGGTAAGAAACGCTTGAGAAACTCAAAATTTGCGCAGTTCTGATGCTCGAAACGAATAACTAGAACGGCCCAGGGGAAAAGTGCGCATACCGTTGTAATCGGGCGAGTTTCTACTTTCAGATGCAACGGAAATCATGCGGATTGGAGAATCCGTTCGTGAGATATGGCCGTTTGGATGTAAGAAACGCATGAGAAACTCAAAATTTTCGCAGTTCTGATGCTCGAAACGAATAACTGGAACGGTCTAGGGGAAAAGTGCGCATACCGTTGTAATCGGGCGAGTTTCTACTTTCAGATGCAACAGAAATTTTGCGGATTGGTCAATCTGTGCGCGAGATACGGCAGTTTGGATGTAAGAAACGCTTGAGAAACTCAAAATTTTCGCAGTTCTGATGCTCGAAACGAATAACTGGAACGGCCTAGGGGAAAACTACACATACCGTTGTAATCGGGCGAGTCTCTACTTTTAGATGCAACAGAAATTTTGCGGATTGGTCAATCCGTTCGCGAGATATGGCAGTCTGGAGGTAAGAAACGCTTGAGAAACTCAAAATTTTCGCAGTTCTGATGCTCGAAACGAATAACTAGAACGGCCTAGGGGTAAAGTACGCATACCGTTGTAATCGGGCGAGTTTCTACTTTCAGATGCAACAGAAATCATGCGGATTGGTCAATCCGTTCGCGAGATATGGCCGTTTGGATGTAAGAAACGCTTGAGAAACTCAAAATTTGCGCAGTTCTGATGCTCGAAACGAATAACTAGAACGGCCTAGGGGAAAAGTGCGCATACCGTTGTAATCGGGCGAGTTTCTACTTTCAGATGCAACGGAAATCATGCGGATTGGTCAATCCGTTCGCGAGATATGGCCGTTTGGATGTAAGAAACGCTTGAGAAACTCAAAATTTTCGCAGTTCTGATGCTCGAAACGAATAACTAGAACTGCCTAGTGGAAAAGTGCGCATACCGTTGTAATCGGGCGAGTTTCTACTTTCAGATGCAACAGAAATCATGCGGATTGGTCAATCCGTTCGCGAGATATGGCCATTTGGAGGTAAGAAACGCTTGAGAAACACAAAATTTTCGCCGTTCTGATGCTCGAAACGAATAACTAGAACGGCCTAGGGGAAAAGTACGCATACCGTTGTAATCGGGCGAGTTTCTACTTTCAGATGCAACAGAAATTTTGCGGATCGGTCAATCCGTTCGCGAGATATGGCAGTTTGGATGTAAGAAACGCTTGAGAAACTCAAAATTTTCGCAGTTCTGATGCTCGTAACGAATAACTAGAACGGCCTAGGGGAAAAGTACGCATACCGTTGTAATCGGGCGAGTTTCTACTTGCAGATGCAACAGAAATTTTGCGGATTGGTCGATCCGTTCGCGAGATATAGCAGTTTGGATGTAAGAAACGCTTGAGAAATTCAAAATTTTCGCAGTTCTGATGCTCGAAACGAATAACTGGAACGGCCCAGGGGAAAACTACACATACCGTTGTAATCGGGCGAGTCTCTACTTTCAGATGCAACAGAAATTTTCCGGATTGGTCAATCCGTTCGCGAGATATGGCAGTTTGGAGGTAAGAAACGCTTGAGAAACTCAAAATTTTCGCAGTTCTGATGCTCGAAACGAATAACTGGAACGGCCTAGGGGAAAAGTGCGCATACCGTTGTAATCGGGCGAGTTTCTACTTTCAGATGCAACAGAAATTTTGCGGATTGGTCAATCTGTTCGCGAGATATGGCCGTTTGGATGTAAGAAACGCTTGAGAAACTCAAAATTTGCGCAGTTCTGATGCTCGAAACGAATAACTAGAACGGCCTAGGGGAAAAGTACGCATACTGTTGTAATCGGGCGGGTTTCTACTTGCAGATGCAACAGAAATCATGCGGATTGGTCAATCCGTTCGCGAGATATGGCAGTTTGGAGGTAAGAAACGCTTGAGAAACTCAAAATTTGCGCAGTTCTGATGCTCGAAACGAATAACTAGAACGGCCCAGGGGAAAAGTGCGCATACCGTTGTAATCGGGCGAGTTTCTACTTTCAGATGCAACGGAAATCATGCGGATTGGAGAATCCGTTCGTGAGATATGGCCGTTTGGATGTAAGAAACGCATGAGAAACTCAAAATTTTCGCAGTTCTGATGCTCGAAACGAATAACTGGAACGGTCTAGGGGAAAAGTGCGCATACCGTTGTAATCGGGCGAGTTTCTACTTTCAGATGCAACAGAAATTTTGCGGATTGGTCAATCTGTGCGCGAGATACGGCAGTTTGGATGTAAGAAACGCTTGAGAAACTCAAAATTTTCGCAGTTCTGATGCTCGAAACGAATAACTGGAACGGCCTAGGGGAAAACTACACATACCGTTGTAATCGGGCGAGTCTCTACTTTTAGATGCAACAGAAATTTTGCGGATTGGTCAATCCGTTCGCGAGATATGGCAGTCTGGAGGTAAGAAACGCTTGAGAAACTCAAAATTTTCGCAGTTCTGATGCTCGAAACGAATAACTAGAACGGCCTAGGGGTAAAGTACGCATACCGTTGTAATCGGGCGAGTTTCTACTTTCAGATGCAACAGAAATCATGCGGATTGGTCAATCCGTTCGCGAGATATGGCCGTTTGGATGTAAGAAACGCTTGAGAAACTCAAAATTTGCGCAGTTCTGATGCTCGAAACGAATAACTAGAACGGCCTAGGGGAAAAGTGCGCATACCGTTGTAATCGGGCGAGTTTCTACTTTCAGATGCAACGGAAATCATGCGGATTGGTCAATCCGTTCGCGAGATATGGCCGTTTGGATGTAAGAAACGCTTGAGAAACTCAAAATTTTCGCAGTTCTGATGCTCGAAACGAATAACTAGAACTGCCTAGTGGACAAGTGCGCATACCGTTGTAATCGGGCGAGTTTCTACCTTCAGATGCAACGGAAATCATGCGGATTGGTCAATCCGTTCGCGAGATATGGCCGTTTGGATGTAAGAAACGCTTGAGAAACTCAAAATTTTCGCAGTTCTGATGCTCGAAACGAATAACTGGAACGGCCTAGGGGAAAAGTGCGCATACCGTTGTAATCGGGCGAGTTTCTACTTTCAGATGCAACAGAAATTTTGCGGATTGGTCAATCTGTTCGCGAGATATGGCAGTTTGGATGTAAGAAACGCTTGAGAAACTCAAAATTTTCGCAGTTCTGATGCTCGAAACGAATAACTGGAACGGCCTAGGGGAAAACTACACATACCGTTGTAATCGGGCGAGTCTCTACTTTTAGATGCAACAGAAATTTTGCGGATTGGTCAATCCGTTCGCGAGATATGGCAGTTTGGAGGTAAGAAACGCTTGAGAAACTCAAAATTTTCGCAGTTCTGATGCTCGAAACGAATAACTAGAACGGCCTAGGGGAAAAGTACGCATACCGTTGTAATCGGGCGAGTTTCTACTTGCAAATGCAACAGAAATTTTGCGGATTGGTCGATCCGTTCGCGAGATATGGCAGTTTGGAAGTAAGAATCGCTTGAGACACTCAAAATTTTCGCAGTTTGATGCTCGAAACGAATAACTAGAACGGCCTAGGGGAAAACTACACACACCGTTGTAATCGGGCGAGTCTCTGCTTTCAGATGCAACAGAGATTTTGCGGATTGTTCAATCCGTTCACGAGATATGGCAGTTTGGAGGTAAGAAACGCTTGAGAAACTCAAAATTTGCGCAGTTCTGATGCTCGAAACGAATAACTAGAACGGCCTAGGGGAAAAGTGCGCATACCGTTGTAATCGGGCGAGTTTCTACTTTCAGATGCAACGGAAATCATGCGGATTGGTCAATCCGTTCGCGAGATATGGCCGTTTGGATGTAAGAAACGCTTGAGAAACTCAAAATTTTCGCAGTTCTGATGCTCGAAACGAATAACTAGAACTGCCTAGTGGACAAGTGCGCATACCGTTGTAATCGGGCGAGTTTCTACCTTCAGATGCAACGGAAATCATGCGGATTGGTCAATCCGTTCGCGAGATATGGCCGTTTGGATGTAAGAAACGCTTGAGAAACTCAAAATTTTCGCAGTTCTGATGCTCGAAACGAATAACTGGAACGGCCTAGGGGAAAAGTGCGCATACCGTTGTAATCGGGCGAGTTTCTACTTTCAGATGCAACAGAAATTTTGCGGATTGGTCAATCTGTTCGCGAGATATGGCAGTTTGGATGTAAGAAACGCTTGAGAAACTCAAAATTTTCGCAGTTCTGATGCTCGAAACGAATAACTGGAACGGTCTAGGGGAAAAGTGCGCATACCGTTGTAATCGGGCGAGTTTCTACTTTCAGATGCAACAGAAATTTTGCGGATTGGTCAATCTGTGCGCGAGATACGGCAGTTTGGATGTAAGAAACGCTTGAGAAACTCAAAATTTTCGCAGTTCTGATGCTCGAAACGAATAACTGGAACGGCCTAGGGGAAAACTACACATACCGTTGTAATCGGGCGAGTCTCTACTTTTAGATGCAACAGAAATTTTGCGGATTGGTCAATCCGTTCGCGAGATATGGCAGTCTGGAGGTAAGAAACGCTTGAGAAACTCAAAATTTTCGCAGTTCTGATGCTCGAAACGAATAACTAGAACGGCCTAGGGGTAAAGTACGCATACCGTTGTAATCGGGCGAGTTTCTACTTTCAGATGCAACAGAAATCATGCGGATTGGTCAATCCGTTCGCGAGATATGGCCGTTTGGATGTAAGAAACGCTTGAGAAACTCAAAATTTGCGCAGTTCTGATGCTCGAAACGAATAACTAGAACGGCCTAGGGGAAAAGTGCGCATACCGTTGTAATCGGGCGAGTTTCTACTTTCAGATGCAACGGAAATCATGCGGATTGGTCAATCCGTTCGCGAGATATGGCCGTTTGGATGTAAGAAACGCTTGAGAAACTCAAAATTTTCGCAGTTCTGATGCTCGAAACGAATAACTAGAACTGCCTAGTGGACAAGTGCGCATACCGTTGTAATCGGGCGAGTTTCTACCTTCAGATGCAACGGAAATCATGCGGATTGGTCAATCCGTTCGCGAGATATGGCCGTTTGGATGTAAGAAACGCTTGAGAAACTCAAAATTTTCGCAGTTCTGATGCTCGAAACGAATAACTGGAACGGCCTAGGGGAAAAGTGCGCATACCGTTGTAATCGGGCGAGTTTCTACTTTCAGATGCAACAGAAATTTTGCGGATTGGTCAATCTGTTCGCGAGATATGGCAGTTTGGATGTAAGAAACGCTTGAGAAACTCAAAATTTTCGCAGTTCTGATGCTCGAAACGAATAACTGGAACGGCCTAGGGGAAAACTACACATACCGTTGTAATCGGGCGAGTCTCTACTTTTAGATGCAACAGAAATTTTGCGGATTGGTCAATCCGTTCGCGAGATATGGCAGTTTGGAGGTAAGAAACGCTTGAGAAACTCAAAATTTTCGCAGTTCTGATGCTCGAAACGAATAACTAGAACGGCCTAGGGGAAAAGTACGCATACCGTTGTAATCGGGCGAGTTTCTACTTGCAAATGCAACAGAAATTTTGCGGATTGGTCGATCCGTTCGCGAGATATGGCAGTTTGGAAGTAAGAATCGCTTGAGACACTCAAAATTTTCGCAGTTTGATGCTCGAAACGAATAACTAGAACGGCCTAGGGGAAAACTACACACACCGTTGTAATCGGGCGAGTCTCTGCTTTCAGATGCAACAGAGATTTTGCGGATTGTTCAATCCGTTCACGAGATATGGCAGTTTGGAGGTAAGAAACGCTTGAGAAACTCAAAATTTGCGCAGTTCTGATGCTCGAAACGAATAACTAGAACGGCCTAGGGGAAAAGTACGCATACCGTTGTAATCGGGCGAGTCTCTACTTTTAGATACAACAGAAATTTTGCGGATTGGTCAATCCGTTCGCGAGATATGGCCGTTTGGATGTAAGAAACGCTTGAGAAACACAAAATTTTCGCCGTTCTGATGCTCGATACGAATAACTAGAACGGCCTAGGGGAAAAGTGCGCATACCGTTGTAATCGGGCGAGTTTCTACTTTCAGATGCAACGGAAATCATGCGGATTGGTCAATCCGTTCGCGAGATATGGCCGTTTGGATTTAAGAAACGCTTGAGAAACTCAAAATTTTCGCAGTTCTGATGCTCGAAACGAATAACTAGAACTGCCTAGTGGAAAAGTGCGCACACCGTTGTAATCGGGCGAGTTTCTACTTTCAGATGCAACAGAAATCATGCGGATTGGTCAATCCGTTCGCGAGATATGGCAGTTTGGAGGTAAGAAACGCTTGAGAAACTCAAAATTTTCGCAGTTCTGATGCTCGAAACGAATAACTGGAACGGCCTAGGGGAAAAGTGCGCATACCGTTGTAATCGGGCGTGTTTCTACTTTCAGATGCAACACAAATTTTGCGGATTGGTCAATCTGTTCGCGAGATATGGCCGTTTGGATGTAAGAAACGCTTGAGAAACTCAAAATTTGCGCAGTTCTGATGCTCGAAACGAATAACTAGAACGGCCTAGGGGAAAAGTACGCATACCGTTGTAATCGGGCGAGTTTCTACTTGCAGATGCAACAGAAATCATGCGGATTGGTCAATCCGTTCGCGAGATATGGCAGTTTGGAGGTAAGAAACGCTTGAGAAACTCAAAATTTGCGCAGTTCTGATGCTCGAAACGAATAACTAGAACGGCCCAGGGGAAAAGTGCGCATACCGTTGTAATCGGGCGAGTTTCTACTTTCAGATGCAACGGAAATCATGCGGATAGGAGAATCCGTTCGCGAGATATGGCCGTTTGGATGTAAGAAACGCATGAGAAACTCAAAATTTTCGCAGTTCTGATGCTCGAAACGAATAACTGGAACGGTCTAGGGGAAAAGTGCGCATACCGTTGTAATCGGGCGAGTTTATACTTTCAGATGCAACAGAAATCATGCGGATTGGTCAATCCGTTCGCGAGATATGGCCGTTTGGATGTAAGAAACGCTTGAGAAACTCAAAATTTGCGCAGTTCTGATGCTCGAAACGAATAACTAGAACGGCCTAGGGGAAAAGTGCGCATACCGTTGTAATCGGGCGAGTTTCTACTTTCAGATGCAACGGAAATCATGCGGATTGGTCAATCCGTTCGCGAGATATGGCCGTTTGGATGTAAGAAACGCTTGAGAAACTCAAAATTTTCGCAGTTCTGATGCTCGAAACGAATAACTAGAACTGCCTAGTGGACAAGTGCGCATACCGTTGTTATCGGGCGAGTTTCTACCTTCAGATGCAACGGAAATCATGCGGATTGGTCAATCCGTTCGCGAGATATGGCCGTTTGGATGTAAGAAACGCTTGAGAAACTCAAAATTTTCGCAGTTCTGATGCTCGAAACGAATAACTGGAACGGCCTAGGGGAAAAGTGCGCATACCGTTGTAATCGGGCGAGTTTCTACTTTCAGATGCAACAGAAATTTTGCGGATTGGTCAATCTGTTCGCGAGATATGGCAGTTTGGATGTAAGAAACGCTTGAGAAACTCAAAATTTTCGCAGTTCTGATGCTCGAAACGAATAACTGGAACGGCCTAGGGGAAAACTACACATACCGTTGTAATCGGGCGAGTTTCTACTTGCAGATGCAACAGAAATCATGCGGATTGGTCAATCCGTTCGCGAGATATGGCCATTTGGAGGTAAGAAACGCTTGAGAAACACAAAATTTTCGCCGTTCTGATGCTCGAAACGAATAACTAGAACGGCCTAGGGGAAAAGTATGCATACCGTTGTAATCGGGCGAGTTTCTACTTTCAGATGCAACAGAAATTTTGCGGATCGGTCAATCCGTTCGCGAGATATGGCAGTTTGGATGTAAGAAACGCTTGAGAAACTCAAAATTTTCGCAGTTCTGATGCTCGTAACGAATAACTAGAACGGCCTAGGGGAAAAGTACGCATACCGTTGTAATCGGGCGAGTTTCTACTTGCAGATGCAACAGAAATTTTGCGGATTGGTCGATCCGTTCGCGAGATATAGCAGTTTGGATGTAAGAAACGCTTGAGAAATTCAAAATTTTCGCAGTTCTGATGCTCGAAACGAATAACTGGAACGGCCCAGGGGAAAACTACACATACCGTTGTAATCGGGCGAGTCTCTACTTTCAGATGCAACAGAAATTTTCCGGATTGGTCAATCCGTTCGCGAGATATGGCAGTTTGGAGGTAAGAAACGCTTGAGAAACTCAAAATTTTCGAAGTTCTGATGCTCGAAACGAATAACTGGAACGGCCTAGGGGAAAAGTGCGCATACCGTTGTAATCGGGCGAGTTTCTACTTTCAGATGCAACAGAAATTTTGCGGATTGGTCAATCTGTTCGCGAGATATGGCCGTTTGGATGTAAGAAACGCTTGAGAAACTCAAAATTTGCGCAGTTCTGATGCTCGAAACGAATAACTAGAACGGCCTAGGGGAAAAGTACGCATACCGTTGTAATCGGGCGAGTTTCTACTTGCAGATGCAACAGAAATCATGCGGATTGGTCAATCCGTTCGCGAGATATGGCAGTTTGGAGGTAAGAAACGCTTGAGAAACTCAAAATTTGCGCAGTTCTGATGCTCGAAACGAATAACTAGAACGGCCTAGGGGAAAAGTGCGCATACCGTTGTAATCGGGCGAGTTTCTACTTTCAGATGCAACGGAAATCATGCGGATTGGAGAATCCGTTCGCGAGATATGGCCGTTTGGATGTAAGAAACGCATGAGAAACTCAAAATTTTCGCAGTTCTGATGCTCGAAACGAATAACTGGAACGGCCTAGGGGAAAAGTGCGCATACCGTTGTAATCGGGCGGGTTTCTACTTTCAGATGCAACAGAAATTTTGCGGATTGGTCAATCTGTTCGCGAGATATGGCAGTTTGGATGTAAGAAACGCTTGAGAAACTCAAAATTTTCGCAGTTCTGATGCTCGAAACGAATAACTGGAACGGCCTAGGGGAAAACTACACATACCGTTGTAATCGGGCGAGTCTCTACTTTTAGATGCAACAGAAATTTTGCGGATTGGTCAATCCGTTCGCGAGATATGGCAGTCTGGAGGTAAGAAACGCTTGAGAAACTCAAAATTTGCGCAGTTCTGATGCTCGAAACGAATAACTAGAACGGCCCAGGGGAAAAGTGCGCATACCGTTGTAATCGGGCGAGTTTCTACTTTCAGATGCAACGGAAATCATGCGGATAGGAGAATCCGTTCGCGAGATATGGCCGTTTGGATGTAAGAAACGCATGAGAAACTCAAAATTTTCGCAGTTCTGATGCTCGAAACGAATAACTGGAACGGTCTAGGGGAAAAGTGCGCATACCGTTGTAATCGGGCGAGTTTCTACTTTCAGATGCAACAGAAATCATGCGGATTGGTCAATCCGTTCGCGAGATATGGCCGTTTGGATGTAAGAAACGCTTGAGAAACTCAAAATTTGCGCAGTTCTGATGCTCGAAACGAATAACTAGAACGGCCTAGGGGAAAAGTGCGCATACCGTTGTAATCGGGCGAGTTTCTACTTTCAGATGCAACGGAAATCATGCGGATTGGTCAATCCGTTCGCGAGATATGGCCGTTTGGATGTAAGAAACGCTTGAGAAACTCAAAATTTTCGTAGTTCTGATGCTCGAAACGAATAACTAGAACTGCCTAGTGGACAAGTGCGCATACCGTTGTAATCGGGCGAGTTTCTACCTTCAGATGCAACGGAAATCATGCGGATTGGTCAATCCGTTCGCGAGATATGGCCGTTTGGATGTAAGAAACGCTTGAGAAACTCAAAATTTTCGCAGTTCTGATGCTCGAAACGAATAACTGGAACGGCCTAGGGGAAAAGTGAGCATACCGTTGTAATCGGGCGAGTTTCTACTTTCAGATGCAACAGAAATTTTGCGGATTGGTCAATCCGTTCGCGAGATATGGCAGTTTGGAGGTAAGAAACGCTTGAGAAACTCAAAATTTTCGCAGTTCTGATGCTCGAAACGAATAACTAGAACGGCCTAGGGGAAAAGTACGCATACCGTTGTAATCGGGCGAGTTTCTACTTGCAAATGCAACAGAAATTTTGCGGATTGGTCGATCCGTTCGCGAGATATGGCCGTTTGGATGTAAGAAACGCTTGAGAAACACAAAATTTTCGCCGTTCTGATGCTCGAAACGAATAACTAGAACGGCCTAGGGGAAAAGTATGCATACCGTTGTAATCGGGCGAGTTTCTACTTTCAGATGCAACAGAAATTTTGCGGATCGGTCAATCCGTTCGCGAGATATGGCAGTTTGGATGTAAGAAACGCTTGAGAAACTCAAAATTTTCGCAGTTCTGATGCTCGTAACGAATAACTAGAACGGCCTAGGGGAAAAGTACGCATACCGTTGTAATCGGGCGAGTTTCTACTTGCAGATGCAACAGAAATTTTGCGGATTGGTCGATCCGTTCGCGAGATATAGCAGTTTGGATGTAAGAAACGCTTGAGAAATTCAAAATTTTCGCAGTTCTGATGCTCGAAACGAATAACTGGAACGGCCCAGGGGAAAACTACACATACCGTTGTAATCGGGCGAGTCTCTACTTTCAGATGCAACAGAAATTTTGCGGATTGGTCAATCCGTTCGCGAGATATGGCAGTCTGGAGGTAAGAAACGCTTGAGAAACTCAAAATTTTCGCAGTTCTGATGCTCGAAACGAATAACTGGAACGGCCTAGGGGAAAAGTGCGCATACCGTTGTAATCGGGCGAGTTTCTACTTTCAGATGCAACAGAAATTTTGCGGATTGGTCAATCTGTTCGCGAGATATGGCCGTTTGGATGTAAGAAACGCTTGAGAAACTCAAAATTTGCGCAGTTCTGATGCTCGAAACGAATAACTAGAACGGCCTAGGGGAAAAGTACGCATACCGTTGTAATCGGGCGAGTTTCTACTTGCAGATGCAACAGAAATCATGCGGATTGGTCAATCCGTTCGCGAGATATGGCAGTTTGGAGGTAAGAAACGCTTGAGAAACTCAAAATTTGCGCAGTTCTGATGCTCGCAACGAATAACTAGAACGGCCTAGGGGAAAAGTGCGCATACCGTTGTAATCGGGCGAGTTTCTACTTTCAGATGCAACGGAAATCATGCGGATTGGAGAATCCGTTCGCGAGATATGGCCGTTTGGATGTAAGAAACGCATGAGAAACTCAAAATTTTCGCAGTTCTGATGCTCGAAACGAATAACTGGAACGGCCTAGGGGAAAAGTGCGCATACCGTTGTAATCGGGCGGGTTTCTACTTTCAGATGCAACAGAAATTTTGCGGATTGGTCAATCTGTTCGCGAGATATGGCAGTTTGGATGTAAGAAACGCTTGAGAAACTCAAAATTTTCGCAGTTCTGATGCTCGAAACGAATAACTGGAACGGCCTAGGGGAAAACTACACATACCGTTGTAATCGGGCGAGTCTCTACTTTTAGATGCAACAGAAATTTTGCGGATTGGTCAATCCGTTCGCGAGATATGGCAGTTTGGATGTAAGAAACGCTTGAGAAACTCAAAATTTTCGCAGTTCTGATGCTCGAAACGAATAACTAGAACGGCCTAGGGGAAAAGTACGCATACCGTTGTAATCGGGCGAGTTTCTACTTGCAAATGCAACAGAAATTTTGCGGATTGGTCGATCCGTTCGCGAAATATGGCCGTTTGGATGTAAGAAACGCTTGAGAAACACAAAATTTTCGCCGTTCTGATGCTCGAAACGAATAACTAGAACGGCCTAGGGGAAAAGTACGCATACCGTTGTAATCGGGCGAGTTTCTACTTGCAAATGCAACAGAAATTTTGCGGATTGGTCGATCCGTTCGCGAGATATGGCCGTTTGGATGTAAGAAACGCTTGAGAAACACAAAATTTTCGCCGTTCTGATGCTCGAAACGAATAACTAGAACGGCCTAGGGGAAAAGTATGCATACCGTTGTAATCGGGCGAGTTTCTACTTTCAGATGCAACAGAAATTTTGCGGATCGGTCAATCCGTTCGCGAGATATGGCAGTTTGGATGTAAGAAACGCTTGAGAAACTCAAAATTTTCGCAGTTCTGATGCTCGTAACGAATAACTAGAACGGCCTAGGGGAAAAGTACGCATACCGTTGTAATCGGGCGAGTTTCTACTTGCAGATGCAACAGAAATTTTGCGGATTGGTCGATCCGTTCGCGAGATATAGCAGTTTGGATGTAAGAAACGCTTGAGAAATTCAAAATTTTCGCAGTTCTGATGCTCGAAACGAATAACTGGAACGGCCCAGGGGAAAACTACACATACCGTTGTAATCGGGCGAGTCTCTACTTTCAGATGCAACAGAAATTTTGCGGATTGGTCAATCCGTTCGCGAGATATGGCAGTCTGGAGGTAAGAAACGCTTGAGAAACTCAAAATTTTCGCAGTTCTGATGCTCGAAACGAATAACTGGAACGGCCTAGGGGAAAAGTGCGCATACCGTTGTAATCGGGCGAGTTTCTACCTTCAGATGCAACAGAAATTTTGCGGATTGGTCAATCTGTTCGCGAGATATGGCCGTTTGGATGTAAGAAACGCTTGAGAAACTCAAAATTTGCGCAGTTCTGATGCTCGAAACGAATAACTAGAACGGCCTAGGGGAAAAGTACGCATACCGTTGTAATCGGGCGAGTTTCTACTTGCAGATGCAACAGAAATCATGCGGATTGGTCAATCCGTTCGCGAGATATGGCAGTTTGGAGGTAAGAAACGCTTGAGAAACTCAAAATTTGCGCAGTTCTGATGCTCGCAACGAATAACTAGAACGGCCTAGGGGAAAAGTGCGCATACCGTTGTAATCGGGCGAGTTTCTACTTTCAGATGCAACGGAAATCATGCGGATTGGAGAATCCGTTCGCGAGATATGGCCGTTTGGATGTAAGAAACGCATGAGAAACTCAAAATTTTCGCAGTTCTGATGCTCGAAACGAATAACTGGAACGGCCTAGGGGAAAAGTGCGCATACCGTTGTAATCGGGCGGGTTTCTACTTTCAGATGCAACAGAAATTTTGCGGATTGGTCAATCCGTTCGCGAGATATGGCAGTCTGGAGGTAAGAAACGCTTGAGAAACTCAAAATTTTCGCAGTTCTGATGCTCGAAACGAATAACTAGGACGGCCTAGGGGTAAAGTACGCATACCGTTGTAATCGGGCGAGTTTCAACTTTCAGATGCAACAGAAATCATGCGGATTGGTCAATCCGTTCGCGAGATATGGCCGTTTGGATGTAAGAAACGCTTGAGAAACTCAAAATTTGCGCAGTTCTGATGCTCGAAACGAATAACTAGAACGGCCTAGGGGAAAAGTGCGCATACCGTTGTAATCGGGCGAGTTTCTACTTTCAGATGCAACGGAAATCATGCGGATT
This sequence comes from Ptiloglossa arizonensis, assembly GCF_051014685.1. Classification (NCBI taxonomy): domain Eukaryota; kingdom Metazoa; phylum Arthropoda; class Insecta; order Hymenoptera; family Colletidae; genus Ptiloglossa; species Ptiloglossa arizonensis. Next base: position 481,345 of record NW_027478807.1, read on the forward strand.
GGTCAATCCGTTCGCGAGATATGGCCGTTTGGATGTAAGAAACGCTTGAGAAACTCAAAATTTTCGCAGTTCTGATGCTCGAAACGAATAACTAGAACTGCCTAGTGGACAAGTGCGCATACCGTTGTAATCGGGCGTGTTTCTACCTTCAGATGCAACGGTAATCATGCGGATTGGTCAATCCGTTCGCGAGATATGGCCGTTTGGATGTAAGAAACGCTTGAGAAACTCAAAATTTTCGCAGTTCTGATGCTCGAAACGAATAACTGGAACGGCCTAGGGGAAAACTACACATACCGTTGTAATCGGGCGAGTCTCTACTTTTAGATGCAACAGAAATTTTGCGGATTGGTCAATCCGTTCGCGAGATATGGCAGTTTGGAGGTAAGAAACGCTTGAGAAACTCAAAATTTTCGCAGTTCTGATGCTCGAAACGAATAACTAGAACGGCCTAGGGGAAAAGTACGCATACCGTTGTAATCGGGCGAGTTTCTACTTTCAGATGCAACGGAAATCATGCGGATTGGTCAATCCGTTCGCGAGATATGGCCGTTTGGATTTAAGAAACGCTTGAGAAACTCAAAATTTTCGCAGTTCTGATGCTCGAAACGAATAACTAGAACTGCCTAGTGGAAAAGTGCGCATACCGTTGTAATCGGGCGAGTTTCTACTTTCAGATGCAACAGAAATCATGCGGATTGGTCAATCCGTTCGCGAGATATGGCCATTTGGAGGTAAGAAACGCTTGAGAAACACAAAATTTTCGCCGTTCTGATGCTCGAAACGAATAACTAGAACGGCCTAGGGGAAAAGTATGCATACCGTTGTAATCGGGCGAGTTTCTACTTGCAGATGCAACAGAAATTTTGCGGATTGGTCGATCCGTTCGCGAGATATAGCAGTTTGGATGTAAGAAACGCTTGAGAAATTCAAAATTTTCGCAGTTCTGATGCTCGAAACGAATAACTGGAACGGCCCAGGGGAAAACTACACATACCGTTGTAATCGGGCGAGTCTCTACTTTCAGATGCAACAGAAATTTTCCGGATTGGTCAATCCGTTCGCGAGATATGGCAGTTTGGAGGTAAGAAACGCTTGAGAAACTCAAAATTTTCGCAGTTCTGATGCTCGAAACGAATAACTGGAACGGCCTAGGGGAAAAGTACGCATACCGTTGTAATCGGGCGTGTTTCTACTTTTAGATGCAACAGAAATTTTGCGGATTGGTCAATCCGTTCGCGAGATATGGCAGTTTGGAGGTAAGAAACGCTTGAGAAACTCAAAATTTTCGCAGTTCTGATGCTCGAAACGAATAACTAGAACTGCCTAGTGGAAAAGTGCGCATACCGTTGTAATCGGGCGAGTTTCTACTTTCAGATGCAACAGAAATTTTGCGGATCGGTCAATCCGTTCGCGAGATATGGCAGTTTGGATGTAAGAAACGCTTGAGAAACTCAAAATTTTCGCAGTTCTGATGCTCGTAACGAATAACTAGAACGGCCTAGGGGAAAAGTACGCATACCGTTGTAATCGGGCGAGTTTCTACTTGCAGGTGCAACAGAAATTTTGCGGATTGGTCGATCCGTTCGCGAGATATAGCAGTTTGGATGTAAGAAACGTTTGAGAAATTCAAAATTTTCGCAGTTCTGATGCTCGAAACGAATAACTGGAACGGCCCAGGGGAAAACTACACATACCGTTGTAATCGGGCGAGTCTCTACTTTTAGATGCAACAGAAATTTTGCGGATTGGTCAATCCGTTCGCGAGATATGGCAGTTTGGAGGTAAGAAACGCTTGAGAAACTCAAAATTTTCGCAGTTCTGATGCTCGAAACGAATAACTAGAACGGCCTAGGGGAAAAGTACGCATACCGTTGTAATCGGGCGAGTTTCTACTTTCAGATGCAACGGAAATCATGCGGATTGGTCAATCCGTTCGCGAGATATGGCCGTTTGGATTTAAGAAACGCTTGAGAAACTCAAAATTTTCGCAGTTCTGATGCTCGAAACGAATAACTAGAACTGCCTAGTGGAAAAGTGCGCATACCGTTGTAATCGGGCGAGTTTCTACTTTCAGATGCAACAGAAATCATGCGGATTGGTCAATCCGTTCGCGAGATATGGCCATTTGGAGGTAAGAAACGCTTGAGAAACACAAAATTTTCGCCGTTCTGATGCTCGAAACGAATAACTAGAACGGCCTAGGGGAAAAGTATGCATACCGTTGTAATCGGGCGAGTTTCTACTTGCAGATGCAACAGAAATTTTGCGGATTGGTCGATCCGTTCGCGAGATATAGCAGTTTGGATGTAAGAAACGCTTGAGAAATTCAAAATTTTCGCAGTTCTGATGCTCGAAACGAATAACTGGAACGGCCCAGGGGAAAACTACACATACCGTTGTAATCGGGCGAGTCTCTACTTTCAGATGCAACAGAAATTTTCCGGATTGGTCAATCCGTTCGCGAGATATGGCAGTTTGGAGGTAAGAAACGCTTGAGAAACTCAAAATTTTCGCAGTTCTGATGCTCGAAACGAATAACTGGAACGGCCTAGGGGAAAAGTACGCATACCGTTGTAATCGGGCGTGTTTCTACTTTTAGATGCAACAGAAATTTTGCGGATTGGTCAATCCGTTCGCGAGATATGGCAGTTTGGAGGTAAGAAACGCTTGAGAAACTCAAAATTTTCGCAGTTCTGATGCTCGAAACGAATAACTAGAACTGCCTAGTGGAAAAGTGCGCATACCGTTGTAATCGGGCGAGTTTCTACTTTCAGATGCAACAGAAATTTTGCGGATCGGTCAATCCGTTCGCGAGATATGGCAGTTTGGATGTAAGAAACGCTTGAGAAACTCAAAATTTTCGCAGTTCTGATGCTCGTAACGAATAACTAGAACGGCCTAGGGGAAAAGTACGCATACCGTTGTAATCGGGCGAGTTTCTACTTGCAGGTGCAACAGAAATTTTGCGGATTGGTCGATCCGTTCGCGAGATATAGCAGTTTGGATGTAAGAAACGTTTGAGAAATTCAAAATTTTCGCAGTTCTGATGCTCGAAACGAATAACTGGAACGGCCCAGGGGAAAACTACACATACCGTTGTAATCGGGCGAGTCTCTACTTTCAGATGCAACAGAAATTTTCCGGATTGGTCAATCCGTTCGCGAGATATGGCAGTTTGGAGGTAAGAAACGCTTGAGAAACTCAAAATTTTCGCAGTTCTGATGCTCGAAACGAATAACTGGAACGGCCTAGGGGAAAAGTACGCATACCGTTGTAATCGGGCGTGTTTCTACCTTCAGATGCAACGGTAATCATGCGGATTGGTCAATCCGTTCGCGAGATATGGCCGTTTGGATGTAAGAAACGCTTGAGAAACTCAAAATTTTCGCAGTTCTGATGCTCGAAACGAATAACTGGAACGGCCTAGGGGAAAAGTGCGCATACCGTTGTAATCGGGCGAGTTTCTACTTTCAGATGCAACAGAAATTTTGCGGATTGGTCAATCTGTTCGCGAGATATGGCAGTTTGGATGTAAGAAACGCTTGAGAAACTCAAAATTTTCGCAGTTCTGATGCTCGAAACGAATAACTGGAACGGCCTAGGGGAAAACTACACATACCGTTGTAATCGGGCGAGTCTCTACTTTTAGATGCAACAGAAATTTTGCGGATTGGTCAATCCGTTCGCGAGATATGGCAGTTTGGAGGTAAGAAACGCTTGAGAAACTCAAAATTTTCGCAGTTCTGATGCTCGAAACGAATAACTAGAACGGCCTAGGGGAAAAGTACGCATACCGTTGTAATCGGGCGAGTTTCTACTTGCAAATGCAACAGAAATTTTGCGGATTGGTCGATTCGTTCGCGAGATATGTCAGTTTGGAAGTAAGAATCGCTTGAGACACTCAAAATTTTCGCAGTTTGATGCTCGAAACGAATAACTAGAACGGCCTAGGGGAAAACTACACACACCGTTGTAATCGGGCGAGTCTCTGCTTTCAGATGCAACAGAGATTTTGCGGATTGTTCAATCCGTTCACGAGATATGGCAGTTTGGAGGTAAGAAACGCTTGAGAAACTCAAAATTTGCGCAGTTCTGATGCTCGAAACGAATAACTAGAACGGCCTAGGGGAAAAGTACGCATACCGTTGTAATCGGGCGAGTTTCTACTTTCAGATGCAACAGAAATCATGCGGATTGGTCAATCCGTTCGCGAGATATGGCCGTTTGGATGTAAGAAACGCTTGAGAAACTCAAAATTTGCGCAGTTCTGATGCTCGAAACGAATAACCAGAACGGCATAGGGGAAAAGTGCGCATACCGTTGTAATCGGGCGAGTTCCTACTTTCAGATGCAACGGAAATCATGCGGATTGGTCAATCCGTTCGCGAGATATGGCCGTTTGGATGTAAGAAACGCTTGAGAAACTCAAAATTTTCGCAGTTCTGATGCTCGAAACTAATAACTAGAACTGCCTAGTGGACAAGTGCGCATACCGTTGTAATCGGGCGAGTTTCTACCTTCAGATGCAACGGAAATCATGCGGATTGGTCAATCCGTTCGCGAGATATGGCCGTTTGGATGTAAGAAACGCTTGAGGAACTCAAAATTTTCGCAGTTCTGATGCTCGAAACGAATAACTAGAACGGCCTAGGGGAAAAGTACGCATACCGTTGTAATCGGGCGAGTTTCTACTTGCAAATGCAACAGAAATTTTGCGGATTGGTCGATCCGTTCGCGAGATATGGCCGTTTGGATGTAAGAAACGCTTGAGAAACACAAAATTTTCGCCGTTCTGATGCTCGATACGAATAACTAGAACGGCCTAGGGGAAAAGTGCGCATACCGTTGTAATCGGGCGAGTTTCTACTTTCAGATGCAACGGAAATCATGCGGATTGGTCAATCCGTTCGCGAGATATGGCCGTTTGGATTTAAGAAACGCTTGAGAAACTCAAAATTTTCGCAGTTCTGATGCTCGAAACGAATAACTAGAACTGCCTAGTGGAAAAGTGCGCATACCGTTGTAATCGGGCGGGTTTCTACTTTCAGATGCAACAGAAATCATGCGGATTGGTCAATCCGTTCGCGAGATATGGCCATTTGGAGGTAAGAAACGCTTGAGAAACACAAAATTTTCGCCGTTCTGATGCTCGAAACGTATAACTAGAACGGCCTAGGGGAAAAGTATGCATACCGTTGTAATCGGGCGAGTTTCTACTTTCAGATGCAACAGAAATTTTGCGGATCGGTCAATCCGTTCGCGAGATATGGCAGTTTGGATGTAAGAAACGCTTGAGAAACTCAAAATTTTCGCAGTTCTGATGCTCGTAACGAATAACTAGAACGGCCTAGGGGAAAAGTACGCATACCGTTGTAATCGGGCGAGTTTCTACTTGCAGATGCAACAGAAATTTTGCGGATTGGTCGATCCGTTCGCGAGATATAGCAGTTTGGATGTAAGAAACGCTTGAGAAATTCAAAATTTTCGCAGTTCTGATGCTCGAAACGAATAACTGGAACGGCCCAGGGGAAAACTACACATACCGTTGTAATCGGGCGAGTTTCTACTTTCAGATGCAACGGAAATCATGCGGATTGGTCAATCCGTTCGCGAGATATGGCCGTTTGGATTTAAGAAACGCTTGAGAAACTCAAAATTTTCGCAGTTCTGATGCTCGAAACGAATAACTAGAACTGCCTAGTGGAAAAGTGCGCATACCGTTGTAATCGGGCGAGTTTCTACTTTCAGATGCAACAGAAATCATGCGGATTGGTCAATCCGTTCGCGAGATATGGCCATTTGGAGGTAAGAAACGCTTGAGAAACACAAAATTTTCGCCGTTCTGATGCTCGAAACGAATAACTAGAACGGCCTAGGGGAAAAGTATGCATACCGTTGTAATCGGGCGAGTTTCTACTTGCAGATGCAACAGAAATTTTGCGGATTGGTCGATCCGTTCGCGAGATATAGCAGTTTGGATGTAAGAAACGCTTGAGAAATTCAAAATTTTCGCAGTTCTGATGCTCGAAACGAATAACTGGAACGGCCCAGGGGAAAACTACACATACCGTTGTAATCGGGCGAGTCTCTACTTTCAGATGCAACAGAAATTTTCCGGATTGGTCAATCCGTTCGCGAGATATGGCAGTTTGGAGGTAAGAAACGCTTGAGAAACTCAAAATTTTCGCAGTTCTGATGCTCGAAACGAATAACTGGAACGGCCTAGGGGAAAAGTACGCATACCGTTGTAATCGGGCGTGTTTCTACTTTTAGATGCAACAGAAATTTTGCGGATTGGTCAATCCGTTCGCGAGATATGGCAGTTTGGAGGTAAGAAACGCTTGAGAAACTCAAAATTTTCGCAGTTCTGATGCTCGAAACGAATAACTAGAACTGCCTAGTGGAAAAGTGCGCATACCGTTGTAATCGGGCGAGTTTCTACTTTCAGATGCAACAGAAATTTTGCGGATTGGTCAATCTGTTCGCGAGATATGGCCGTTTGGATGTAAGAAACGCTTGAGAAATTCAAAATTTTCGCAGTTCTGATGCTCGAAACGAATAACTGGAACGGCCCAGGGGAAAACTACACATACCGTTGTAATCGGGCGAGTCTCTACTTTCAGATGCAACAGAAATTTTCCGGATTGGTCAATCCGTTCGCGAGATATGGCAGTTTGGAGGTAAGAAACGCTTGAGAAACTCAAAATTTTCACAGTTCTGATGCTCGAAACGAATAACTGGAACGGCCTAGGGGAAAAGTGCGTATACCGTTGTAATCGGGCGAGTTTCTACTTTCAGATGCAACAGAAATTTTGCGGATTGGTCAATCTGTTCGCGAGATATGGCCGTTTGGATGTAAGAAACGCTTGAGAAACTCAAAATTTGCGCAGTTCTGATGCTCGAAACGAATAACTAGAACGGCCTAGGGGAAAAGTACGCATACCGTTGTAATCGGGCGAGTTTCTACTTGCAGATGCAACAGAAATCATGCGGATTGGTCAATCCGTTCGCGAGATATGGCAGTTTGGAGGTAAGAAACGATTGAGAAACTCAAAATTTGCGCAGTTCTGATGCTCGAAACGAATAACTAGAACGGCCTAGGGGAAAAGTGCGCATACCGTTGTAATCGGGCGAGTTTCTACTTTCAGATGCAACGGAAATCATGCGGATTGGAGAATCCGTTCGCGAGATATGGCCGTTTGGATGTAAGAAACGCATGAGAAACTCAAAATTTTCGCAGTTCTGATGCTCGAAACGAATAACTGGAACGGCCTAGGGGAAAAGTGCGCATACCGTTGTAATCGGGCGGGTTTCTACTTTCAGATGCAACAGAAATTTTGCGGATTGGTCGATCCGTTCGCGAGATATGGCAGTTTGGAAGTAAGAATCGCTTGAGACACTCAAAATTTTCGCAGTTTGATGCTCGAAACGAATAACTAGAACGGCCTAGGGGAAAAGTGCGCATACCGTTGTAATCGGGCGGGTTTCTACTTTCAGATGCAACAGAAATCATGCGGATTGGTCAATCCGTTCGCGAGATATGGCCGTTTGGATGTAAGAAACGCTTGAGAAACTCAAAATTTTCGCAGTTCTGATGCTCGAAACGAATAACTAGAACTGCCTAGTGGACAAGTGCGCATACCGTTGTAATCGGGCGTGTTTCTACCTTCAGATGCAACGGTAATCATGCGGATTGGTCAATCCGTTCGCGAGATATGGCCGTTTGGATGTAAGAAACGCTTGAGAAACTCAAAATTTTCGCAGTTCTGATGCTCGAAACGAATAACTGGAACGGCCTAGGGGAAAAGTGCGCATACCGTTGTAATCGGGCGAGTTTCTACTTTCAGATGCAACAGAAATTTTGCGGATTGGTCAATCTGTTCGCGAGATATGGCAGTTTGGATGTAAGAAACGCTTGAGAAACTCAAAATTTTCGCAGTTCTGATGCTCGAAACGAATAACTGGAACGGCCTAGGGGAAAACTACACATACCGTTGTAATCGGGCGAGTCTCTACTTTTAGATGCAACAGAAATTTTGCGGATTGGTCAATCCGTTCGCGAGATATGGCAGTTTGGAGGTAAGAAACGCTTGAGAAACTCAAAATTTTCGCAGTTCTGATGCTCGAAACGAATAACCAGAACGGCCTAGGGGAAAAGTACGCATACCGTTGTAATCGGGCGAGTTTCTACTTGCAAATGCAACAGAAATTTTGCGGATTGGTCGATCCGTTCGCGAGATATGGCAGTTTGGAGGTAAGAAACGCTTGAGAAACTCAAAATTTGCGCAGTTCTGATGCTCGAAACGAATAACTAGAACGGCCTAGGGGAAAAGTACGCATACCGTTGTAATCGGGCGAGTTTCTACTTTCAGATGCAACAGAAATCATGCGGATTGGTCAATCCGTTCGCGAGATATGGCCGTTTGGATGTAAGAAACGCTTGAGAAACTCAAAATTTGCGCAGTTCTGATGCTCGAAACGAATAACTAGAACGGCATAGGGGAAAAGTGCGCATACCGTTGTAATCGGGCGAGTTTCTACTTTCAGATGCAACGGAAATCATGCGGATTGGTCAATCCGTTCGCGAGATATGGCCGTTTGTATGTAAGAAACGCTTGAGAAACTCAAAATTTTCGCAGTTCTGATGCTCGAAACGAATAACTAGAACTGCCTAGTGGACAAGTGCGCATACCGTTGTAATCGGGCGAGTTTCTACCTTCAGATGCAACGGAAATCATGCGGATTGGTCAATCCGTTCGCGAGATATGGCCGTTTGGATGTAAGAAACGCTTGAGAAACTCAAAATTTTCGCAGTTCTGATGCTCGAAACGAATAACTGGAACGGCCTAGGGGAAAAGTGCGCATACCGTTGTAATCGGGCGAGTTTCTACTTTCAGATGCAACAGAAATTTTGCGGATTGGTCAATCTGTTCGCGAGATATGGCAGTTTGGATGTAAGAAACGCTTGAGAAACTCAAAATTTTCGCAGTTCTGATGCTCGAAACGAATAACTAGAACTGCCTAGTGGACAAGTGCGCATACCGTTGTAATCGGGCGAGTTTCTACCTTCAGATGCAACGGAAATCATGCGGATTGGTCAATCCGTTCGCGAGATATGGCCATTTGGAGGTAAGAAACGCTTGAGAAACACAAAATTTTCGCCGTTCTGATGCTCGAAACGAATAACTAGAACGGCCTAGGGGAAAAGTATGCATACCGTTGTAATCGGGCGAGTTTCTACTTTCAGATGCAACAGAAATTTTGCGGATCGGTCAATCCGTTCGCGAGATATGGCAGTTTGGATGTAAGAAACGCTTGAGAAACTCAAAATTTTCGCAGTTCTGATGCTCGTAACGAATAACTAGAACGGCCTAGGGGAAAAGTACGCATACCGTTGTAATCGGGCGAGTTTCTACTTGCAGATGCAACAGAAATTTTGCGGATTGGTCGATCCGTTCGCGAGATATAGCAGTTTGGATGTAAGAAACGCTTGAGAAATTCAAAATTTTCGCAGTTCTGATGCTCGAAACGAATAACTGGAACGGCCCAGGGGAAAACTACACATACCGTTGTAATCGGGCGAGTCTCTACTTTCAGATGCAACAGAAATTTTCCGGATTGGTCAATCCGTTCGCGAGATATGGCAGTTTGGAGGTAAGAAACGCTTGAGAAACTCAAAATTTTCGCAGTTCTGATGCTCGAAACGAATAACTGGAACGGCCCAGGGGAAAACTACACATACCGTTGTAATCGGGCGAGTTTCTACTTTCAGATGCAACAGAAATTTTGCGGATTGGTGAATCTGTTCGCGAGATATGGCCGTTTGGATGTAAGAAACGCTTGAGAAACTCAAAATTTTCGCAGTTCTGATGCTCGAAACGAATAACTGGAACGGCCTAGGGGAAAAGTGCGCATACCGTTGTAATCGGGCGAGTTTCTACTTTCAGATGCAACAGAAATTTTGCGGATTGGTCAATCTGTTCGCGAGATATGGCAGTTTGGATGTAAGAAACGCTTGAGAAACTCAAAATTTTCGCAGTTCTGATGCTCGAAACGAATAACTAGAACTGCCTAGTGGACAAGTGCGCATACCGTTGTAATCGGGCGAGTTTCTACCTTCAGATGCAACGGAAATCATGCGGATTGGTCAATCCGTTCGCGAGATATGGCCATTTGGAGGTAAGAAACGCTTGAGAAACACAAAATTTTCGCCGTTCTGATGCTCGAAACGAATAACTAGAACGGCCTAGGGGAAAAGTATGCATACCGTTGTAATCGGGCGAGTTTCTACTTTCAGATGCAACAGAAATTTTGCGGATCGGTCAATCCGTTCGCGAGATATGGCAGTTTGGATGTAAGAAACGCTTGAGAAACTCAAAATTTTCGCAGTTCTGATGCTCGTAACGAATAACTAGAACGGCCTAGGGGAAAAGTACGCATACCGTTGTAATCGGGCGAGTTTCTACTTGCAGATGCAACAGAAATTTTGCGGATTGGTCGATCCGTTCGCGAGATATAGCAGTTTGGATGTAAGAAACGCTTGAGAAATTCAAAATTTTCGCAGTTCTGATGCTCGAAACGAATAACTGGAACGGCCCAGGGGAAAACTACACATACCGTTGTAATCGGGCGAGTCTCTGCTTTCAGATGCAACAGAAATTTTCCGGATTGGTCAATCCGTTCGCGAGATATGGCAGTTTGGAGGTAAGAAACGCTTGAGAAACTCAAAATTTTCGCAGTTCTGATGCTCGAAACGAATAACTGGAACGGCCCAGGGGAAAACTACACATACCGTTGTAATCGGGCGAGTTTCTACTTTCAGATGCAACAGAAATTTTGCGGATTGGTCAATCTGTTCGCGAGATATGGCCGTTTGGATGTAAGAAACGCTTGAGAAACTCAAAATTTGCGCAGTTCTGATGCTCGAAACGAATAACTAGAACGGCCTAGGGGAAAAGTGCGCATACCGTTGTAATCGTGCGAGTTTCTACTTTCAGATGCAACGGAAATCATGCGGATTGGAGAATCCGTTCGCGAGATATGGCCGTTTGGATGTAAGAAACGCATGAGAAACTCAAAATTTTCGCAGTTCTGATGCTCGAAACGAATAACTGGAACGGCCTAGGGGAAAAGTGCGCATACCGTTGTAATCGGGCGAGTTTCTACTTTCAGATGCAACAGAAATTTTGCGGATTGGTCAATCTGTTCGCGAGATATGGCAGTTTGGATGTAAGAAACGCTTGAGAAACTCAAAATTTTCGCAGTTCTGATGCTCGAAACGAATAACTGGAACGGCCTAGGGGAAAAGTGCGCATACCGTTGTAATCGGGCGAGTTTCTACTTTCAGATGCAACAGAAATTTTGCGGATTGGTCAATCTGTTCGCGAGATATGGCCGTTTGGATGTAAGAAACGCATGAGAAACTCAAAATTTGCGCAGTTCTGATGCTCGAAACGAATAACTAGAACGGCCTAGGGGAAAAGTGCGCATACCGTTGTAATCGGGCGAGTTTCTACTTTCAGATGCAACGGAAATCATGCGGATTGGTCAATCCGTTCGCGAGATATGGCCGTTTGGATGTAAGAAACGCTTGAGAAACTCAAAATTTTCGCAGTTCTGATGCTCGAAACGAATAACTAGAACTGCCTAGTGGACAAGTGCGCATACCGTTGTAATCGGGCGAGTTTCTACCTTCAGATGCAACGGTAATCATGCGGATTGGTCAATCCGTTCGCGAGATATGGCCGTTTGGATGTAAGAAACGCTTGAGAAACTCAAAATTTTCGCAGTTCTGATGCTCGAAACGAATAACTGGAACGGCCTAGGGGAAAAGTGCGCATACCTTTGTAATCGGGCGAGTTTCTACTTTCAGATGCAACAGAAATTTTGCGGATTGGTCAATCTGTTCGCGAGATATGGCAGTTTGGATGTAAAAAACGCTTGAGAAACTCAAAATTTTCGCAGTTCTGATGCTCGAAACGAATAACTGGAACGGCCTAGGGGAAAACTACACATACCGTTGTAATCGGGCGAGTCTCTACTTTTAGATGCAACAGAAATTTTGCGGATTGGTCAATCCGTTCGCGAGATATGGCAGTTTGGAGGTAAGAAACGCTTGAGAAACTCAAAATTTTCGCAGTTCTGATGCTCGAAACGAATAACTAGAACGGCCTAGGGGAAAAGTACGCATACCGTTGTAATCGGGCGAGTTTCTACTTGCAAATGCAACAGAAATTTTGCGGATTGGTCGATCCGTTCGCGAGATATGGCAGTTTGGAAGTAAGAATCGCTTGAGACACTCAAAATTTTCGCAGTTTGATGCTCGAAACGAATAACTAGAACGGCCTAGGGGAAAACTACACACACCGTTGTAATCGGGCGAGTCTCTGCTTTCAGATGCAACAGAGATTTTGCGGATTGTTCAATCCGTTCACGAGATATGGCAGTTTGGAGGTAAGAAACGCTTGAGAAACTCAAAATTTGCGCAGTTCTGATGCTCGAAACGAATAACTAGAACGGCCTAGGGGAAAAGTACGCATACCGTTGTAATCGGGCGAGTTTCTACTTTCAGATGCAACAGAAATCATGCGGATTGGTCAATCCGTTCGCGAGATATGGCCGTTTGGATGTAAGAAACGCTTGAGAAACAAAATTTTCGCCGTTCTGATGCTCGATACGAATAACTAGAACTGCCTAGTGGACAAGTGCGCATACCGTTGTAATCGGGCGTGTTTCTACCTTCAGATGCAACGGTAATCATGCGGATTGGTCAATCCGTTCGCGAGATATGGCCGTTTGGATGTAAGAAACGCTTGAGAAACTCAAAATTTTCGCAGTTCTGATGCTCGAAACGAATAACTGGAACGGCCTAGGGGAAAAGTGCGCATACCGTTGTAATCGGGCGAGTTTCTACTTTCAGATGCAACAGAAATTTTGCGGATTGGTCAATCTGTTCGCGAGATATGGCAGTTTGGATGTAAGAAACGCTTGAGAAACTCAAAATTTTCGCAGTTCTGATGCTCGAAACGAATAACTGGAACGGCCTAGGGGAAAACTACACATACCGTTGTAATCGGGCGAGTCTCTACTTTTAGATGCAACAGAAATTTTGCGGATTGGTCAATCCGTTCGCGAGATATGGCAGTTTGGAGGTAAGAAACGCTTGTGAAACTCAAAATTTTCGCAGTTCTGATGCTCGAAACGAATAACTAGAACGGCCTAGGGGAAAAGTACGCATACCGTTGTAATCGGGCGAGTTTCTACTTGCAAATGCAACAGAAATTTTGCGGATTGGTCGATCCGTTCGCGAGATATGGCAGTTTGGAAGTAAGAATCGCTTGAGACACTCAAAATTTTCGCAGTTTGATGCTCGAAACGAATAACTAGAACGGCCTAGGGGAAAACTACACACACCGTTGTAATCGGGCGAGTCTCTGCTTTCAGATGCAACAGAGATTTTGCGGATTGTTCAATCCGTTCACGAGATATGGCAGTTTGGAGGTAAGAAACGCTTGAGAAACTCAAAATTTGCGCAGTTCTGATGCTCGAAACGAATAACTAGAACGGCCTAGGGGAAAAGTACGCATACCGTTGTAATCGGGCGAGTTTCTACTTTCAGATGCAACAGAAATCATGCGGATTGGTCAATCCGTTCGCGAGATATGGCCGTTTGGATGTAAGAAACGCTTGAGAAACTCAAAATTTGCGCAGTTCTGATGCTCGAAACGAATAACTAGAACGGCCTAGGGGAAAAGTGCGCATACCGTTGTAATCGGGCGAGTTTCTACTTTCAGATGCAACAGAAATTTTGCGGATTGGTCAATCTGTTCGCGAGATATGGCAGTTTGGATGTAAGAAACGCTTGAGAAACTCAAAATTTTCGCAGTTCTGATGCTCGAAACGAATAACTAGAACTGCCTAGTGGACAAGTGCGCATACCGTTGTAATCGGGCGAGTTTCTACCTTCAGATGCAACGGAAATCATGCGGATTGGTCAATCCGTTCGCGAGATATGGCCATTTGGAGGTAAGAAACGCTTGAGAAACACAAAATTTTCGCCGTTCTGATGCTCGAAACGAATAACTAGAACGGCCTAGGGGAAAAGTATGCATACCGTTGTAATCGGGCGAGTTTCTACTTTCAGATACAACAGAAATTTTGCGGATCGGTCAATCCGTTCGCGAGATATGGCAGTTTGGATGTAAGAAACGCTTGAGAAACTCAAAATTTTCGCAGTTCTGATGCTCGTAACGAATAACTAGAACGGCCTAGGGGAAAAGTACGCATACCGTTGTAATCGGGCGAGTTTCTACTTGCAGATGCAACAGAAATTTTGCGGATTGGTCGATCCGTTCGCGAGATATAGCAGTTTGGATGTAAGAAACGCTTGAGAAATTCAAAATTTTCGCAGTTCTGATGCTCGAAACGAATAACTGGAACGGCCCAGGGGAAAACTACACATACCGTTGTAATCGGGCGAGTCTCTACTTTCAGATGCAACAGAAATTTTCCGGATTGGTCAATCCGTTCGCGAGATATGGCAGTTTGGAGGTAAGAAACGCTTGAGAAACTCAAAATTTTCGCAGTTCTGATGCTCGAAACGAATAACTGGAACGGCCCAGGGGAAAACTACACATACCGTTGTAATCGGGCGAGTTTCTACTTTCAGATGCAACAGAAATTTTGCGGATTGGTCAATCTGTTCGCGAGATATGGCCGTTTGGATGTAAGAAACGCTTGAGAAACTCAAAATTTGCGCAGTTCTGATGCTCGAAACGAATAACTAGAACGGCCTAGGGGAAAAGTGCGCATACCGTTGTAATCGTGCGAGAATCTACTTTCAGATGCAACGGAAATCATGCGGATTGGAGAATCCGTTCGCGAGATATGGCCGTTTGGATGTAAGAAACGCATGAGAAACTCAAAATTTTCGCAGTTCTGATGCTCGAAACGAATAACTGGAACGGCCTAGGGGAAAAGTGCGCATACCGTTGTAATCGGGCGAGTTTCTACTTTCAGATGCAACAGAAATTTTGCGGATTGGTCAATCTGTTCGCGAGATATGGCAGTTTGGATGTAAGAAACGCTTGAGAAACTCAAAATTTTCGCAGTTCTGATGCTCGAAACGAATAACTGGAACGGCCTAGGGGAAAAGTGCGCATACCGTTGTAATCGGGCGAGTTTCTACTTTCAGATGCAACAGAAATTTTGCGGATTGGTCAATCTGTTCGCGAGATATGGCCGTTTGGATGTAAGAAACGCTTGAGAAACTCAAAATTTGCGCAGTTCTGATGCTCGAAACGAATAACTAGAACGGCCTAGAGGAAAAGTGCGCATACCGTTGTAATCGGGCGAGTTTCTACTTTCAGATGCAACGGAAATCATGCGGATTGGTCAATCCGTTCGCGAGATATGGCCGTTTGGATGTAAGAAACGCTTGAGAAACTCAAAATTTTCGCAGTTCTGATGCTCGAAACGAATAACTAGAACTGCCTAGTGGACAAGTGCGCATACCGTTGTAATCGGGCGAGTTTCTACCTTCAGATGCAACGGTAATCATGCGGATTGGTCAATCCGTTCGCGAGATATGGCCGTTTGGATGTAAGAAACGCTTGAGAAACTCAAAATTTTCGCAGTTCTGATGCTCGAAACGAATAACTGGAACGGCCTAGGGGAAAAGTGCGCATACCGTTGTAATCGGGCGAGTTTCTACTTTCAGATGCAACAGAAATTTTGCGGATTGGTCAATCCGTTCGCGAGATATGGCAGTTTGGAGGTAAGAAACGCTTGAGAAACTCAAAATTTTCGCAGTTCTGATGCTCGAAACGAATAACTAGAACGGCCTAGGGGAAAAGTACGCATACCGTTGTAATCGGGCGAGTTTCTACTTGCAAATGCAACAGCAATTTTGCGGATTGGTCGATCCGTTCGCGAGATATGGCAGTTTGGAAGTAAGAATCGCTTGAGACACTCAAAATTTTCGCAGTTTGATGCTCGAAACGAATAACTAGAACGGCCTAGGGGAAAACTACACACACCGTTGTAATCGGGCGAGTCTCTGCTTTCAGATGCAACAGAGATTTTGCGGATTGTTCAATCCGTTCACGAGATATGGCAGTTTGGAGGTAAGAAACGCTTGAGAAACTCAAAATTTGCGCAGTTCTGATGCTCGAAACGAATAACTAGAACGGCCTAGGGGAAAAGTACGCATACCGTTGTAATCGGGCGAGTTTCTACTTTCAGATGCAACAGAAATCATGCGGATTGGTCAATCCGTTCGCGAGATATGGCCGTTTGGATGTAAGAAACGCTTGAGAAACAAAATTTTCGCCGTTCTGATGCTCGATACGAATAACTAGAACGGCCTAGGGGAAAAGTACGCATACCGTTGTAATCGGGCGAGTTTCTACTTTCAGATGCAACAGAAATCATGCGGATTGGTCAATCCGTTCGCGAGATATGGCCATTTGGAGGTAAGAAACGCTTGAGAAACACAAAATTTTCGCCGTTCTGATGCTCGAAACGAATAACTAGAATGCCTAGGGGAAAAGTATGCATACCGTTGTAATCGGGCGAGTTTCTACTTTCAGATGCAACAGAAATTTTGCGGATCGGTCAATCCGTTCGCGAGATATGGCAGTTTGGATGTAAGAAACGCTTGAGAAACTCAAAATTTTCGCAGTTCTGATGCTCGAAACGAATAACTGGAACGGCCTAGGGGAAAAGTGCGCATACCGTTGTAATCGGGCGAGTTTCTACTTTCAGATGCAACAGAAATTTTGCGGATTGGTCAATCTGTTCGCGAGATATGGCCGTTTGGATGTAAGAAACGCTTGAGAAACTCAAAATTTGCGCAGTTCTGATGCTCGAAACGAATAACTAGAACGGCCTAGAGGAAAAGTGCGCATACCGTTGTAATCGGGCGAGTTTCTACTTTCAGATGCAACGGAAATCATGCGGATTGGTCAATCCGTTCGCGAGATATGGCCGTTTGGATGTAAGAAACGCTTGAGAAACTCAAAATTTTCGCAGTTCTGATGCTCGAAACGAATAACTAGAACTGCCTAGTGGACAAGTGCGCATACCGTTGTAATCGGGCGAGTTTCTACCTTCAGATGCAACGGTAATCATGCGGATTGGTCAATCCGTTCGCGAGATATGGCCGTTTGGATGTAAGAAACGCTTGAGAAACTCAAAATTTTCGCAGTTCTGATGCTCGAAACGAATAACTGGAACGGCCTAGGGGAAAAGTGCGCATACCGTTGTAATCGGGCGAGTTTCTACTTTCAGATGCAACAGAAATTTTGCGGATTGGTCAATCTGTTCGCGAGATATGGCAATTTGGATGTAAAAAACGCTTGAGAAACTCAAAATTTTCGCAGTTCTGATGCTCGAAACGAATAACTGGAACGGCCTAGGGGAAAACTACACATACCGTTGTAATCGGGCGAGTCTCTACTTTTAGATGCAACAGAAATTTTGCGGATTGGTCAATCCGTTCGCGAGATATGGCAGTTTGGAGGTAAGAAACGCTTGAGAAACTCAAAATTTTCGCAGTTCTGATGCTCGAAACGAATAACTAGAACGGCCTAGGGGAAAAGTACGCATACCGTTGTAATCGGGCGAGTTTCTACTTGCAAATGCAACAGCAATTTTGCGGATTGGTCGATCCGTTCGCGAGATATGGCAGTTTGGAAGTAAGAATCGCTTGAGACACTCAAAATTTTCGCAGTTTGATGCTCGAAACGAATAACTAGAACGGCCTAGGGGAAAACTACACACACCGTTGTAATCGGGCGAGTCTCTGCTTTCAGATGCAACAGAGATTTTGCGGATTGTTCAATCCGTTCACGAGATATGGCAGTTTGGAGGTAAGAAACGCTTGAGAAACTCAAAATTTGCGCAGTTCTGATGCTCGAAACGAATAACTAGAACGGCCTAGGGGAAAAGTACGCATACCGTTGTAATCGGGCGAGTTTCTACTTTCAGATGCAACAGAAATCATGCGGATTGGTCAATCCGTTCGCGAGATATGGCCGTTTGGATGTAAGAAACGCTTGAGAAACAAAATTTTCGCCGTTCTGATGCTCGATACGAATAACTAGAACGGCCTAGGGGAAAAGTACGCATACCGTTGTAATCGGGCGAGTTTCTACTTTCAGATGCAACAGAAATCATGCGGATTGGTCAATCCGTTCGCGAGATATGGCCATTTGGAGGTAAGAAACGCTTGAGAAACACAAAATTTTCGCCGTTCTGATGCTCGAAACGAATAACTAGAATGCCTAGGGGAAAAGTATGCATACCGTTGTAATCGGGCGAGTTTCTACTTTCAGATGCAACAGAAATTTTGCGGATCGGTCAATCCGTTCGCGAGATATGGCAGTTTGGATGTAAGAAACGCTTGAGAAACTCAAAATTTTCGCAGTTCTGATGCTCGTAACGAATAACTAGAACGGCCTAGGGGAAAAGTACGCATACCGTTGTAATCGGGCGAGTTTCTACTTGCAGATGCAACAGAAATTTTGCGGATTGGTTGATCCGTTCGCGAGATATAGCAGTTTGGATGTAAGAAACGCTTGAGAAATTCAAAATTTTCGCAGTTCTGATGCTCGAAACGAATAACTGGAACGGCCCAGGGGAAAACTACACATACCGTTGTAATCGGGCGAGTCTCTACTTTCAGATGCAACAGAAATTTTGCGGATTGGTCAATCTGTTCGCGAGATATGGCCGTTTGGATGTAAGAAACGCTTGAGAAACTCAAAATTTTCGCAGTTCTGATGCTCGAAACAAATAACTGGAACGGCCTAGGGGAAAAGTGCGCATACCGTTGTATTCGGGCGAGTTTCTACTTTCAGATGCAACAGAAATTTTGCGGATTGGTCAATCTGTTCGCGAGATATGGCAGTTTGGATGTAAGAAACGCTTGAGAAACTCAAAATTTTCGCAGTTCTGATGCTCGAAACGAATAACTAGAACGGCCTAGGGGAAAAGTGCGCATACCGTTGTAATCGGGCGAGTTTCTACTTGCAGATGCAACAGAAATTTTGCGGATTGGTCGATCCTTTCGCGAGATATGGCAGTTTGGAGGTAAGAAACGCTTGAGAAACTCAAAATTTTCGCAGTTCTGATGCTCGAAACGAATAACTGGAACGGCCTAGGGGAAAAGTGCGCATACCGTTGTAATCGGGCGAGTTTCTACTTTCAGATGCAACAGAAATTTTGCGGATTGGTCAATCTGTTCGCGAGATATGGCCGTTTGGATGTAAGAAACGCTTGAGAAACTCAAAATTTGCGCAGTTCTGATGCTCGAAACGAATAACTAGAACGGCCTAGGGGAAAAGTACGCATACCGTTGTAATCGGGCGAGATTCTACTTGCAGATGCAACAGAAATCATGCGGATTGGTCAATCCGTTCGCGAGATATGGCAGTTTGGAGGTAAGAAACGCTTGAGAAACTCAAAATTTGCGCAGTTCTGATGCTCGAAACGAATAACTAGAACGGCCTAGGGGAAAAGTGCGCATACCGTTGTAATCGGGCGAGTTTCTACTTTCAGATGCAACGGAAATCATGCGGATTGGAGAATCCGTTCGCGAGATATGGCCGTTTGGATGTAAGAGACGCATGGGAAACTCAAAATTTTCGCAGTTCTGATGCTCGAAACGAATAACTGGAACGGCCTAGGGGAAAAGTGCGCATACCGTTGTAATCGGGCGAGTTTCTACTTTCAGATGCAACAGAAATTTTGCGGATTGGTCAATCTGTTCGCGAGATATGGCAGTTTGGATGTAAGAAACGCTTGAGAAACTCAAAATTTTCGCAGTTCTGATGCTCGAAACGAATAACTGGAACGGCCTAGGGGAAAACTACACATACCGTTGTAATCGGGCGAGTCTCTACTTTTAGATGCAACAGAAATTTTGCGGATTGGTCAATCCGTTCGCGAGATATGGCAGTCTGGAGGTAAGAAACGCTTGAGAAACTCAAAATTTTCGCAGTTCTGATGCTCGAAACGAATAACTAGAACGGCCTAGGGGTAAAGTACGCATACCGTTGTAATCGGGCGAGTTTCTACTTTCAGATGCAACAGAAATCATGCGGATTGGTCAATCCGTTCGCGAGATATGGCCATTTGGAGGTAAGAAACGCTTGAGAAACACAAAATTTTCGCCGTTCTGATGCTCGAAACGAATAACTAGAACGGCCTAGGGGAAAAGTATGCATACCGTTGTAATCGGGCGAGTTTCTACTTTCAGATGCAACAGAAATTTTGCGGATCGGTCAATCCGTTCGCGAGATATGGCAGTTTGGATGTAAGAAACGCTTGAGAAACTCAAAATTTTCGCAGTTCTGATGCTCGTAACGAATAACTAGAACGGCCTAGGGGAAAAGTACGCATACCGTTGTAATCGGGCGAGTTTCTACTTGCAGATGCAACAGAAATTTTGCGGATTGGTCGATCCGTTCGCGAGATATAGCAGTTTGGATGTAAGAAACGCTTGAGAAATTCAAAATTTTCGCAGTTCTGATGCTCGAAACGAATAACTGGAACGGCCCAGGGGAAAACTACACATACCGTTGTAATCGGGCGAGTCTCTGCTTTCAGATGCAACAGAAATTTTCCGGATTGGTCAATCCGTTCGCGAGATATGGCAGTTTGGAGGTAAGAAACGCTTGAGAAACTCAAAATTTTCGCAGTTCTGATGCTCGAAACGAATAACTGGAACGGCCCAGGGGAAAACTACACATACCGTTGTAATCGGGCGAGTTTCTACTTTCAGATGCAACAGAAATTTTGCGGATTGGTCAATCTGTTCGCGAGATATGGCCGTTTGGATGTAAGAAACGCTTGAGAAACTCAAAATTTGCGCAGTTCTGATGCTCGAAACGAATAACTAGAACGGCCTAGGGGAAAAGTGCGCATACCGTTGTAATCGTGCGAGTTTCTACTTTCAGATGCAACGGAAATCATGCGGATTGGAGAATCCGTTCGCGAGATATGGCCGTTTGGATGTAAGAAACGCATGAGAAACTCAAAATTTTCGCAGTTCTGATGCTCGAAACGAATAACTGGAACGGCCTAGGGGAAAAGTGCGCATACCGTTGTAATCGGGCGAGTTTCTACTTTCAGATGCAACAGAAATTTTGCGGATTGGTCAATCTGTTCGCGAGATATGGCAGTTTGGATGTAAGAAACGCTTGAGAAACTCAAAATTTTCGCAGTTCTGATGCTCGAAACGAATAACTGGAACGGCCTAGGGGAAAAGTGCGCATACCGTTGTAATCGGGCGAGTTTCTACTTTCAGATGCAACAGAAATTTTGCGGATTGGTCAATCTGTTCGCGAGATATGGCCGTTTGGATGTAAGAAACGCATGAGAAACTCAAAATTTGCGCAGTTCTGATGCTCGAAACGAATAACTAGAACGGCCTAGGGGAAAAGTGCGCATACCGTTGTAATCGGGCGAGTTTCTACTTTCAGATGCAACGGAAATCATGCGGATTGGTCAATCCGTTCGCGAGATATGGCCGTTTGGATGTAAGAAACGCTTGAGAAACTCAAAATTTTCGCAGTTCTGATGCTCGAAACGAATAACTAGAACTGCCTAGTGGACAAGTGCGCATACCGTTGTAATCGGGCGAGTTTCTACCTTCAGATGCAACGGTAATCATGCGGATTGGTCAATCCGTTCGCGAGATATGGCCGTTTGGATGTAAGAAACGCTTGAGAAACTCAAAATTTTCGCAGTTCTGATGCTCGAAACGAATAACTGGAACGGCCTAGGGGAAAAGTGCGCATACCTTTGTAATCGGGCGAGTTTCTACTTTCAGATGCAACAGAAATTTTGCGGATTGGTCAATCTGTTCGCGAGATATGGCAGTTTGGATGTAAAAAACGCTTGAGAAACTCAAAATTTTCGCAGTTCTGATGCTCGAAACGAATAACTGGAACGGCCTAGGGGAAAACTACACATACCGTTGTAATCGGGCGAGTCTCTACTTTTAGATGCAACAGAAATTTTGCGGATTGGTCAATCCGTTCGCGAGATATGGCAGTTTGGAGGTAAGAAACGCTTGAGAAACTCAAAATTTTCGCAGTTCTGATGCTCGAAACGAATAACTAGAACGGCCTAGGGGAAAAGTACGCATACCGTTGTAATCGGGCGAGTTTCTACTTGCAAATGCAACAGAAATTTGCGGATTGGTCGATCCGTTCGCGAGATATGGCAGTTTGGAAGTAAGAATCGCTTGAGACACTCAAAATTTTCGCAGTTTGATGCTCGAAACGAATAACTAGAACGGCCTAGGGGAAAACTACACACACCGTTGTAATCGGGCGAGTCTCTGCTTTCAGATGCAACAGAGATTTTGCGGATTGTTCAATCCGTTCACGAGATATGGCAGTTTGGAGGTAAGAAACGCTTGAGAAACTCAAAATTTGCGCAGTTCTGATGCTCGAAACGAATAACTAGAACGGCCTAGGGGAAAAGTACGCATACCGTTGTAATCGGGCGAGTTTCTACTTTCAGATGCAACAGAAATCATGCGGATTGGTCAATCCGTTCGCGAGATATGGCCGTTTGGATGTAAGAAAACGCTTGAGAAACAAAAATTTTCGCCGTTCTGATGCTCGATACGAATAACTAGAACTGCCTAGTGGACAAGTGCGCATACCGTTGTAATCGGGGCGTGTTTCTACCTTCAGATGCAACGGTTAATCATGCGGATTGGTCAATCCGTTCGCGAGATATGGCCGTTTGGATGTAAGAAACGCTTGAGAAACTCAAAATTTTCGCAGTTCTGATGCTCGAAACGAATAACTGGAACGGCCTAGGGGAAAAGTGCCGCATACCGTTGTAATCGGGCGAGTTTCTACTTTCAGATGCAACAGAAATTTTGCGGATTGGTCAATCTGTTCGCGAGATATGGCAGTTTGGATGTAAGAAACGCTTGAGAAACTCAAAATTTTCGCAGTTCTGATGCTCGAAACGAATAACTGGAACGGCCTAGGGGAAAACTACACATACCGTTGTAATCGGGCGAGTCTCTACTTTTAGATGCAACAGAAATTTTGCGGATTGGTCAATCCGTTCGCGAGATATGGCAGTTTGGAGGTAAGAAACGCTTGTGAAACTCAAAATTTTCGCAGTTCTGATGCTCGAAACGAATAACTAGAACGGCCTAGGGGAAAAGTACGCATACCGTTGTAATCGGGCGAGTTTCTACTTGCAAATGCAACAGAAATTTTGCGGATTGGTCGATCCGTTCGCGAGATATGGCAGTTTGGAAGTAAGAATCGCTTGAGACACTCAAAATTTTCGCAGTTTGATGCTCGAAACGAATAACTAGAACGGCCTAGGGGAAAACTACACACACCGTTGTAATCGGGCGAGTCTCTGCTTTCAGATGCAACAGAGATTTTGCGGATTGTTCAATCCGTTCACGAGATATGGCAGTTTGGAGGTAAGAAACGCTTGAGAAACTCAAAATTTGCGCAGTTCTGATGCTCGAAACGAATAACTAGAACGGCCTAGGGGAAAAGTACGCATACCGTTGTAATCGGGCGAGTTTCTACTTTCAGATGCAACAGAAATCATGCGGATTGGTCAATCCGTTCGCGAGATATGGCCGTTTGGATGTAAGAAACGCTTGAGAAACTCAAAATTTGCGCAGTTCTGATGCTCGAAACGAATAACTAGAACGGCCTAGGGGAAAAGTGCGCATACCGTTGTAATCGGGCGAGTTTCTACTTTCAGATGCAACAGAAATTTTGCGGATTGGTCAATCTGTTCGCGAGATATGGCAGTTTGGATGTAAGAAACGCTTGAGAAACTCAAAATTTTCGCAGTTCTGATGCTCGAAACGAATAACTAGAACTGCCTAGTGGACAAGTGCGCATACCGTTGTAATCGGGCGAGTTTCTACCTTCAGATGCAACGGAAATCATGCGGATTGGTCAATCCGTTCGCGAGATATGGCCATTTGGAGGTAAGAAACGCTTGAGAAACACAAAATTTTCGCCGTTCTGATGCTCGAAACGAATAACTAGAACGGCCTAGGGGAAAAGTATGCATACCGTTGTAATCGGGCGAGTTTCTACTTTCAGATACAACAGAAATTTTGCGGATCGGTCAATCCGTTCGCGAGATATGGCAGTTTGGATGTAAGAAACGCTTGAGAAACTCAAAATTTTCGCAGTTCTGATGCTCGTAACGAATAACTAGAACGGCCTAGGGGAAAAGTACGCATACCGTTGTAATCGGGCGAGTTTCTACTTGCAGATGCAACAGAAATTTTGCGGATTGGTCGATCCGTTCGCGAGATATAGCAGTTTGGATGTAAGAAACGCTTGAGAAATTCAAAATTTTCGCAGTTCTGATGCTCGAACGAATAACTGGAACGGCCCAGGGGAAAACTACACATACCGTTGTAATCGGGCGAGTCTCTACTTTCAGATGCAACAGAAATTTTCCGGATTGGTCAATCCGTTCGCGAGATATGGCAGTTTGGAGGTAAGAAACGCTTGAGAAACTCAAAATTTTCGCAGTTCTGATGCTCGAAACGAATAACTGGAACGGCCCAGGGGAAAACTACACATACCGTTGTAATCGGGCGAGTTTCTACTTTCAGATGCAACAGAAATTTTGCGGATTGGTCAATCTGTTCGCGAGATATGGCCGTTTGGATGTAAGAAACGCTTGAGAAACTCAAAATTTGCGCAGTTCTGATGCTCGAAACGAATAACTAGAACGGCCTAGGGGAAAAGTGCGCATACCGTTGTAATCGTGCGAGAATCTACTTTCAGATGCAACGGAAATCATGCGGATTGGAGAATCCGTTCGCGAGATATGGCCGTTTGGATGTAAGAAACGCATGAGAAACTCAAAATTTTCGCAGTTCTGATGCTCGAAACGAATAACTGGAACGGCCTAGGGAAAAGTGCGCATACCGTTGTAATCGGGCGAGTTTCTACTTTCAGATGCAACAGAAATTTTGCGGATTGGTCAATCTGTTCGCGAGATATGGCAGTTTGGATGTAAGAAACGCTTGAGAAACTCAAAATTTTCGCAGTTCTGATGCTCGAAACGAATAACTGGAACGGCCTAGGGAAAAGTGCGCATACCGTTGTAATCGGGCGAGTTTCTACTTTCAGATGCAACAGAAATTTTGCGGATTGGTCAATCTGTTCGCGAGATATGGCCGTTTGGATGTAAGAAACGCTTGAGAAACTCAAAATTTGCGCAGTTCTGATGCTCGAAACGAATAACTAGAACGGCCTAGAGGAAAAGTGCGCATACCGTTGTAATCGGGCGAGTTTCTACTTTCAGATGCAACGGAAATCATGCGGATTGGTCAATCCGTTCGCGAGATATGGCCGTTTTGGATGTAAGAAACGCTTGAGAAACTCAAATTTTCGCAGTTCTGATGCTCGAAACGAATAACTAGAACTGCCTAGTGGACAAGTGCGCATACCGTTGTAATCGGGCGAGTTTCTACCTTCAGATGCAACGGTAATCATGCGGATTGGTCAATCCGTTCGCGAGATATGGCCGTTTGGATGTAAGAAACGCTTGAGAAACTCAAAATTTTCGCAGTTCTGATGCTCGAAACGAATAACTGGAACGGCCTAGGGAAAAGTGCGCATACCGTTGTAATCGGGCGAGTTCTTCTACTTTCAGATGCAACAGAAATTTTGCGGATTGGTCAATCTGTTCGCGAGATATGGCAGTTTGGATGTAAAAAACGCTTGAGAAACTCAAAATTTTCGCAGTTCTGATGCTCGAAACGAATAACTGGAACGGCCTAGGGGAAAACTACACATACCGTTGTAATCGGGCGAGTCTCTACTTTAGATGCAACAGAAATTTTGCGGATTGGTCCAATCCGTTCGCGAGATATGGCAGTTTGGAGGTAAGAAACGCTTGAGAAACTCAAAATTTTCGCAGTTCTGATGCTCGAAACGAATAACTAGAACGGCCTAGGGGAAAAGTACGCATACCGTTGTAATCGGGCGAGTTTCTACTTGCAAATGCAACAGCAATTTTGCGGATTGGTCGATCCGTCGCGAGATATGGCAGTTTGGAAGTAAGAATCGCTTGAGACACTCAAAATTTTCGCAGTTTGATGCTCGAAACGAATAACTAGAACGGCCTAGGGGAAAACTACACACACCGTTGTAATCGGGCGAGTCTCTGCTTTCAGATGCAACAGAGATTTTGCGGATTGTTCAATCCGTTCACGAGATATGGCAGTTTGGAGGTAAGAAACGCTTGAGAAACTCAAAATTTGCGCAGTTCTGATGCTCGAAACGAATAACTAGAACGGCCTAGGGGAAAAGTACGCATACCGTTGTAATCGGGCGAGT